>NW_020955849.1:266164-336978 GCF_003031625.1 Empidonax traillii
AGGTGAGACACAGTGTGCGCGGAACTGAGCCCACCCTTTAATCCTGAGGTTCATCTGCCGGGGCCAAGCACGCTTGGACGGTGGCAGCGAGGTCCTCAGGATGTAGATGGATTGCCTTATGGGCTAACGAGCTCCATCTGCCCGGGGAGGGGCCCCGACCGGGAATCGAACCCGGGTCTCTGCAGTGACAGTGCAGTGTGTTTTCCTCTACACCACCGGGGGCTCTAGTCCAGATCCTTCACCAGCTAAGGTTTTGAGATATCACCTGTCTCTTCTTCTTTCCCGTGAGACAGGGGAGCACAGCCATGGAAAGTTTTGTTCCTCTACCATAAAAAATAATATTTTTGTGTTTTTATGTTGTTATTATTATTGGAGAGGATTATCCAGAATTGGAGTGATAAGAATATTTTTCATGACGAGACTAGTCTGAAAAACGTCTTCCATTTGTTACTGAATACATATTGGAACTGAAATAGAAAGCTATCTGAAAACCTGTTGTTAGATGCATCCATATGGAGTAAACCATGCTTACTGCTGGTCAGGAATAGGTAGCAAAAATTCATATTCACTAGAAAGAAATTTGCTGGTTTAATGTCAGGTACTATTTTGCTTTCTATTTCACAGGACTTCATTTTTCCCAAGGAGAGTTTTAAGATCAAATTAAACTTGAAAAATAATTATTTTAAATGAGAAGGAAAAAAATTGCAAAACTCACAAAACAGCATGAAGTGTTTATGTAGTCTATGAAGTAAAATTACACAAACATAGATAAAGCTATAACATTGCTACAGTAAGACAAAAATGGAATTAATCTGTGACTAGGTTCACTAATCCCAATGTACTGTGGGCTATGAAACTCCTTTCTGGATTCTTATCTTTAATTAAATTTTATATTTTGAGAATTTCACAAGTATTCCCCTCAAATGCTAATTTGAATAACAGCATGGTATTGAAAGCACCACTTCCAGGGAGGAAATAAATTACATGCAAATTCCTGCTTTACTAAATGTCCATGTCCTTGGTGTCTTTCTGCAAAGCCATGTCCTGTGCTTTAAGCTGACTGCTGGAAACTTTTTTCTTTATATTAGAAGTTTATGTAGAATTGTGAAAATTTTCTTAATTACCCATTCAAAAGAAGAGGTAAAATGGGAGTGAAGCATTCTAAAATATTTTTTATTTCTAAACTGTCTTTCTCAACTTGACCAGGATTGCATGTGTGCTGTATCTATAAAAACCTGTGCATCTGCCTTCACAGAATTAAATTTGGATATTTTGGTGGGGCAGGTCAGGTCATATATTTAAACTGAAAATGCCTTTGTTACCTGCCCACTGAGCCTTTGCATGTGTTTAGGAAAGTCTGAAACACAGATGGCCCTGAGAAAAAGAGCTCCTTAACTTTGAATTATTTACTTTAATGAAAATTCTACATCGGTTACCTTAATTCTGAAAGCAGTTTTGCATTTTTTTTCTATTAGAAAATTTCCTGTTCCATGATTCTATGACTCTATTTGCTGCAGAATTTTGCAATCATGCTTCCAAAATTCTCTATATCATAAAGGAAAAAAATTAAATGTCAGAAGCTTATATTTACATTTTCACGTTTTGTTTACATCACAGTTGATCAGTGCATTCAGTGTGAATGCTACTATAGGTGGGATTGTAGGAACTGCAGTGCACATGGAACACACAAACATCAGTGTTACAGTTTAGGATGCATAGGAGAACACAGCATAAAGGAGGGAAAGTGATGGCACTTTTTGAAAGATAGGGGGTTGTAAGATAGCCTGAGTATTTTAGGGAAGAGTTTGGTCAGATAAGGTTGTAATATCCTGGGCTGAGGTGTAGGACTTCTCTCTTTTTGTAGTAAAAGTTCAATGCAGCAAACCACCTGCAGTTTGTGATTAAAAAAAAAAAAGCAAAGCTAATTCCACTCTGAAAAAATCCGTCTGAGGTCTTCAGAAAGCTTTTCCATTTGATCTCCTGTACCACCAAGTACTCTGCAGTTTGCTTGAGAACTCACTGCTCCTGCTCTGACCTTACATAAACAGTTGGTCTTGAGCAAACAATTAATAAAATAATACCATTAAATGTTTTGAGAACCATCTTATCCAACCATTCATGACCTAGTGTGAATTAACACTTGTACTACTTATTATCTAATTAGGATTTTCATTACTTGATGTCTGCAGATGTTGCTGACAGCTGAAGGAGTATAATTTGTTAGCTCAGTAGGCCTTCATCCTCAGAGCAGGGCACAGTATCTCCCTTTGTTCCTTTTAATTCGAGTCTAGTCCTGGGTCTAAAGAGAGACCAACTCTTCTCCTTTATGTAAGCTTTAGGGACCTTTGGAATTCAGACCACAGGATATTTGTGAGGATAAATTCTCAATATATTTTTAAATTTTTAAATTGCAACTGATAATTAAATAAAAATAAACATATTTAAAATACACTCATTTCCCCCTTTTTCTAGTTATATGCGTCTGTAGGAAATGTCAGGCATTAAATAATGAAAGAAAATTTAGTTTTGAAACACATTTACTACAAATTATGACATCGTAGAAGACACTTGCAGCATTTTTAGTATAACTTCTTTTGGAATTAGTTGTGAGCCAGATAGATAAAACGTTGCTCTAAAATAAAACTGCTTCAGTGCTAGTGTTACTGAACTCTAGTGGAAATGATAAGTGTCTGTTTTTCAGAATGTAGTTGTTTTTTTTTTTTTCCTTCAAGTTAGGTCAACTCAGGAATTTATGCTTCTTAGGGAAGACAGAATATATCCCACAGACATTTACAGAGAAATAATTTTGATACAATCTTTCTTGTTGTATTCCTACCATCAGCATTGTTTTTATGCTGAATACTTACTCCATATTTTCCTCCTCTTGTACACACAGGAAATTCTCCAAGGTGTGAATTTGCATCTGAACCGAGATTTTATTTATACTAACAAAAGAGGTAGGAAGCAGGAGTCATTCTTAGTTTTATCCAGAGTTTTCTTGAGCACACCTTCAGTGAATGTGATATTTACCACATTTCCAGCATTTGTCTGGGTTTTCTGTAGTTCTCAGAGTACAAGATTGTGTGTCTGAAGGAACATATTTCCAGTTAATTATTACATTAAAATTATCTTTTGACAAAAAAAAAAGTTGACCTCTTATCAAAATAAGATTCAAATTTCTGCTGCCCAACCAGTAGTCATCTTTGTTGCCATGAATTATTGTGTTAGGACTATACTGCACCAGTAAACACAGCAGCCTGCTAAATTATTCTTTACATGGAATATATCAAATTTTAAAAAACATGAGTAATATTTACTCACTTTAGGATGACTAAATAAAACCTTGTATTCAGTGGGTGTTTGAAGTTCCTAGCTATATATGTTTTTATTATTTTCATTTTTTTTCTGAAAAAGAATAAATATCTTGGAACTTGCTAGTACTGATGAAATTAGGTTATAAAACTAAACACCGGGAGTTCAGAGTCATAGCCTGGGTCTTCTGCTAAGAAATATGAGTACTTCCTCATGGTGTCCTTAAATGTAAAGGAGACAGTCTGTTATGGAAAATATATTAATGAAAAAACTATACATCCAGAGGAGACTACAGGGACTGCATATTGAATGATAGCAAGTACTGATAGCAAGAATGTCTAGGAACACATATATTAATGGTCATTTTAATGGCTTCCTGGAATGAACTATTTTTACATTGCTTTTTCTGTCCTTTTATACATATTGTTTTAAAGTATCATTTACACTTAACTGTTTCTTGACAGTCAGCAGCTTTGGAGATTTTAATCCTATCCTGCCTGAACATTTTCTGAGAGGTGAGAAGGTGTCAGAGCAAGTCTGGGAAGAAAATCACTGAAATGACATCTATGTTGACATGATGACATACACATAAGAAACAGCCAGGAGAGGAATTTATTGTCTGGAAGTGTGAATAGTATGTTTATGGCATTTAATGTAGTTGAAATACTAGCCCTGGAGAAAAACAGAATTTTAACAGACTTCTTTTAATCCCTTATTTTAGTAAGTGATAACAGTGAATGGAACATCATGTCTGGGACTCCTTAAACACATTAGTATTACCTATTTGAATTAGATGATGGTGAACATAGGACAGTGTTAAATCAGAAACACAAATTTAGTGTTAAAAGTAACAATGCGGATTATATTACTGTTTGTTTCAGTAAATTGATGTGCCTCTAACTTGCTTTGTTGAAATGCTTTCTGATAAACACTATCAAAGGGTAACTTGAAGAAAGTAGTTCTCAACCAGTTTTTTCTTGTGATAAATTCAAGATATTCCATGGTCAAGATATATCTATCCTACAGAAAAATGAAAACAAGTAATAAACATATGTGACTTTACAATGGACAGCAAAGAATGTAAATATTTTTTTCAGTGAGAAATTTAGAACTTTGAGAAGAGAATTTTATTTCATTTTAAAATATCCATTTATCTAATGCTATTTAAAATAAATTCTTCAGCATTTTCCATGTTTTTTTAACATATGGTAGAATTTTAATAACTCTAACTGGAACAATACTAGAATATCAAATGTTACAAAATTTACATACAATCTCATCTGCAGATACTTCTTGTATATCCCATTACTGAAAAATATATCAAACCTGCTTTTAGAAAATTTGCCCTTTGATTGCTATTTCAAAAGTCTAGCATACTTTCTTATCTTCATTATTAGACTGTGTGTTGTCAGTCATAATGAAGAATAGCTATTGTCCATGAAAGGATGGAAATTATCTGTACTGTGCTAAAAAGATATCGTGCAGTACTTGCAATTACATTGTCAGGTGCAAAAAGTAGCAAAAGATTACACATTACACAAGGCCTCTGTAGGAGTGCTGTTAACTCAAAATGCCAGTCAGTCATAAATTGTGATATTGGTTTATAAACATTTTCAGAACTTGTGTTTTACTTGTCTGGAAGTTGTACTGAAGCAAATGTAAAAAATTAGGGATTTCTTATGTCTTACAATCCAAATTTTGCAGTAGTGTCAGTACAGATATTTATGGACTGATGGGGGTCATGGTAACTCTAGAGAGAATATAGAAGCAGTAGCACAGTACCCCTTTGAAAAAACTGTGCTCATTGGTAGGAATTACCTGATTAAAAAAAAAAAATCTTCTGCTCAGAAATTGTATTTCCTCTTGACAGGGTTCCTGTGAAGTAGGGAAGTACACAAAAAAGATTCTTAAATTTTCCCAGTTTACATTCATACGAAATTCAGAAAGCTTTGTAACAGTCCATAAAAAGCATGCTAAGGCTAAGGAGAGCTGTTTACATTCCCATTCACTGCCATTCACATATCATTGGTGTGTTTCTATTTCTTTATTCCTACTAGTAAAAGCATGGTCATAATTGTAACAGCCAGGATCACTTTGTCACTTTTTTACTGCAGTTATTACATGACTTATATCTGTGAAGGAGGCTTCTGCTGTGAACATGAACCTTCCTCTGACACAACAAAGATGTTGAAAGTAGAAATGATTTTCCATTATCAATTGAAAGTACCAATGATTTTCCATTATCAATAGATTTTGAGATACAGATGATCTTTTAAATTTGTGGAAACATTTCTTCAACATGATGATGCAGAGTTCTTTTCCTGTGTCATCTAGTGTTTTTGGTTTCTAGCAAACAGCAAGAGTTCTGCCTTATATGGAGATGGACAATATCTGTGATCAGAAAAAAGCAATTTTTTTACAAATCTAAATTTCATCCAACAAGAAGGAAAACTGTAGACCACATGAAAGAGATTAAATGGCATTCTAGATGCAAAACCAGAAAATTACTTAGCTTTTAAATTCATATTCTGATATTCAATATTGTGATACCACTTTCTAGTATTTTAAAAGTATATAACAAAGAACTCTTAATAAATAAAATTACAGAAAATTTCCCTTAAATAATGAAAACATGCATTTCTTTTAACTTGAAAATGCATTAACATGAGTTGATAGAGAGCTCACAAAAATATGGAGATAAAATCCTTTTGAAACGATGATATATGCAGTTCTTGATGACACATGATAGTGGGTTCTTTTCATTTTCTTTAGAATGAATCAACTTTTTCACCTGAAATAGAAGCCATTGGACAATAGCTAACCTGTTTTCTTTCTACAGTCTCACAAATTTCTCAACAAATTAGCTTCAAAGAGATTGAAACCCAAAAATGTGTGAAAGATTTTTGTAAGGATGGGATAAAAGGAAGCTGGTAAATTAATTATCTCTCCTTGATCCTTTCCACATAATATTTTTTCCTAATCAAACTCTGTAATTGAGTAAGTAATCAAGTCCCTGGAACAAAATTTCCTCTAGTTCATTTTACACAGCTCACAAAAACTGCATCAGAAAATCACACATTTATTTTCTATCTTCACACTATTGTTTAGAAAGAGCAAAGTAAAAAGAATTAATTTAGAATATCACATGAGTACACAACAGAGTTGTTTTTCCAGAGCTTAAAAATTAATGTGCTGTCTTCAGATCTTTCGTAGAGTAAACAGTATTAGCTGTAGCACTATCAAACAAACAAGGAAACAAACTGTATTTTCAAAAAGTGTTTTTGAGTACTATTACACTTACAGCTATGTGTTCAAGTGAGCTATTTCTATCACTCTCACTAAAATAAGGAGAAGGTGTATGCATGGAGATCAGTAATATAGATTTCAATGATCAGGGTTTTAGAGAACTAATAGTTCTTTTCCATTTTGAAAAGTCTGAAATAATCTTTAGGTTGGCATTCCTATTCAGTAATAGCATATATGTCTTTTCTTTTTTCAAGATCCTATTAAAATGCATGTGTTCCCTTTTTGCCTACTGTACTGCAAATGAAAAGGAAAGGTAGAGTTTGATTCAATCTTTTTGCACATTAAAAAACAAAATAAAATACTGCAATGAGAGTAGCTTGACTGAGCAAGCACCAGATATGAAGGTCAAAAGCACCTGTAGGAAGTCTGCAGAAACAGTGTGTGGAAACAGCAACTGTGGTTTTATTCCATCTTTGTCACAAATTTGCAATGTTTTTCAGTGATGAATAGTTTCTCATTGCATCAGTGATTTTCCAAGCCTGGAACTTCTGTATCTCTTGGGACTTTCTAAAGAGTATATGCACTTACATTTTTCTGACCGAGACCTTTTCAGTGTCCTAAGCAAACATCTTTTCATATGAAAGCAGGCTTACCTCACCAGGTAGTGCGAGTTATAGTATTGGTAAGTACGACTACTTTTTGCATCTTTGAGATGTAATGTGACTGTGTAGCTGAATGGTCAACCATTTACAAACAAAGCAGTGCTTCAGGTGTCGAAGTAAATTAGAGGTTTCCAGGGCCCATGCCAGAAAGTAGTGCCATGAACTGAAGCATTTTCATTGTATGCTTGTGCCAATTTATAGGAATGGCGAGATTTTTAGAGGTAATTTTTACTGGCATAACACCTTATTATAATTTAGTAACTCAATATGAAACAAAACATTTTTCTTCCAATGGTGATGATGTGTGGTCATGGCTTATTTTAGTAACAGAGTATCATCACGTTATTTCGATTCAAATTTGGTCAAATTTATGGTTCTCATACATGGATCTAGGAATCTAAGTTATTACCGTAATTACAGATTTAATGATTTTAAAGTGTGATTTGGTGACAGTAACTGCAAGGAGATGCTGAAAACTGAAGAACACTCAGTTTTATGAATTTATCTAAAGACCATGAAATATATATGTTTTCTGCATAGCTTAGTAACATCAGAGGGGAGAAAGGAGTCATGTGTTGCAAGAGCACAATGATATGCACATCAACA
Source organism: Empidonax traillii (assembly GCF_003031625.1). Classification (NCBI taxonomy): domain Eukaryota; kingdom Metazoa; phylum Chordata; class Aves; order Passeriformes; family Tyrannidae; genus Empidonax; species Empidonax traillii. The sequence continues at coordinate 273,991 of NW_020955849.1, forward strand.
TGTGCATAACCTCCTAGTTCATACACATTGGAGTCAGATTTTGGTTACCATATGGACAAACCTAACGAAAGTCCAGCCTAGATCTTGAGAATTATTTGGCTGAATGTAATAATGAAACATTAATTTAAAGTCTAATTTGCATATTTCATGGTTTAATTTACTCTTTTTTTTTTTTTTTAATTGATGATGTTTTTTCTAAAGGAATGGAAAAGATGAGTTTCAAAATGTAATGAAATTCTATTGCCTTCCAGGAATAATTTTTGGGGGGCATCAAGAATCCACCTCCCCACACTCTTTCTCTGGGAGTTTCAAAGGTCAGCACTTTTTAAGGGTATCACAACTGGATAGACTAGAATCTGGTTAGGGGCTTTTAAAATAAGAATTTTTTTTTTACATCTTGGTAAATTTAGTTCAGTTCGAGGCTGTGAAACTCTTAAAAACCTCTAAAACAAATATACAGTATAAATTGTACTTGTTGGGAAAAAAAATAGTTTCTATGCCCATAGTAGCATTTCCCCAAGTAAAAGATTTCTGAAATGAAAGCTTACTGCTGCTGTGAAGAGAGTTCAGATAAAAACTTTGCCAGAGTGGAATTGTTTTTCTTCTGTGTACATTTAGACAAATAGTACACTGAAAGAACAATTTTGGATTCTCTTTTTCATGAAAATACATAGTGTTCTTTGAAAACAAAATGATGGTTTTATACGTAAATGTTTATTGTGGTGCTTTAGGATTACTTTTTTTTTTTTTTTTTTTTTTTTTTTTTTTTTTTTTTTTTTTTTTTTTTTTTTTTTTTTTTTTTTTTTTTTTTTTTTTTTTTTTTTTTGGTCATTTGCTGAAGTCCTTTTGTATAGAGAGAAAATAGAAGTTAGTGTTGACCACTTGTGGCAGATTTAGTACACCTGATGTTGTTTCAGATGTGATTGCCTATGTACCTGCATTCTTCTGCTGTTACACACTTGTAAATAGCTGCAACAAAGGAGATGACTTCAGATAAGCACATCTTGCAATAACAGCTGTTTGTTTGCTGCAATGTTATATTGTGAAGTTAATACTGTTTCAGTTGTGTTTTTCCTGGATGATTGCAATCCAATTATTTTTCTTCTATCTCAGAAAAGTCATTCAGCAGATGGGGGAAACTGTGATTCTGTATTTTCTTGCTCAGTTTGACAAGGGTGTAGAATAGCTTCTTTTCAATTTGTGGACACTGATGTGGATAACACAGTTATCTCCTGGGCTAATGATACCCTCTGAAAATTCCATCAAAATGTGTGACATTGCCCAGAGCAGTGTCTTTCATTAAAATATATATTATAATTCAGACTAAAGCAAGCAAGTCTGCGGCAAATCAAATGTTGCTTTTACTGCATAGGCACAATGAAAATTTCAGTAGTATCAGCTCGACTTTGATTTTGCAGTGTGCACAATCTCAAAAAATTTTATATGTGGTTTTTACTACTAATAAGTTATTGTATCATTTCTTTTGAATGAAATGTTTTGTCTACATAAACACCAAAGGAAGTCAATATGATTTCTGTTATTATTAGACAGAAGATTAAAATATTTTTTACTCAGTATTTTAGTGTTGTACCATGAATTCTTTATACATATCTACATTTTGATGTTTTTAGTGATGCATTAAGCAGTTCTGTGTAACAAAAGTAAAGTAATATGCTACATTCTTTTCAGTATATTCCTCTATGGTTTGCTAAATCTCATAGCTTATGTTGTTTTGGGATAATTTTGTCATGCCTCTGGGTTGGGCACTCATTGGTAGACTCTGCTGGGGTAGTGTTGTGCTAGGGCCATCTTGTCAAGTTAAACTTTTAGGCAATGACAACAGAATTAAGAAGGGGAGGTTCTGCTACTTTGAAAGAATGTGGTGCTCTTTGAACAGAAGACAATATTTAATTAAAAAGACGTAATGATAGCGTCACTACCAGAACTTAGGTTTTGATTTTGGAATTCTGTGCATATTAGTTTTGTCTATTTGTTTATTATTTTTCAGAAATATTTTTTACTTATTTGCAGTTATTACAAAGTACTTAAAGTTTATATGTACATAACTACTTCTGCACTGATTAAATTCATTAGGTTAGTGCAACAGTTCTTGATTTTTTCAAATCAACCTCGGATTTTAGTTAGATCATATTATTTTTTTTAACAGAACAAGATATATCTTGTATCCATAACCAAGAATTTATTGGTAATCCAATCAAAATGTTGTGGAAGTCATAACTAATCCACTTATAATGCCACCCACACAACACACCAAAAATTCAAATTATTCAATCAAAGCAAAGTGGAGGAATCAATTACACAGCTAAATCACTAACAGACAATTCTGCTTTAAAATTGCCCCTCCTATCCAGGCTTCTTTCTCTTCTGGTCAGGCATGGTTTCCTGGTTGCAACTTGTTTTCCTTAGGCAATCGCAGGGGAGCATGGTGATCACTATGAGTTGTTAGCATTCCACATTCCTAGTAGAAGCAAAATGTTATCTTTCTCCTCAGTTTTTTGATTGGTCTTGTAGCACTTATTGGTGTGCTTGTTTCCCGTTGGGCCCCACTTCTGTACTGTCCAGTGGTTTCTGCCTGTATGTGGTCATTTGCTTAACAACTATTTATCTTTAAATATTTGTATGTATGACGTGGCTAAGCATTAGCTAAACAAAGGAAATGCGTGACGTTGATTGGTAGTGAATAAGGCCAGTAACTAAGCAGCAGTCACTTGATGTTTGGGTTTGTGATTAGTCTGTAACCACCCTATCGTTTTATAGTTACTAACAGTGAAATACTGTAGTACCTGGACAATTAACCTTCAATCTGTGCATTCATCAGTTAATATGCTGGTGCATCAAAAAAAGAAGTATTTAAAGATTTGTAGTATGAAAGTTAATAAAAAACTATAAAGAAAATTCATTAACTGAAATATTTGGTATACCTCTTCAAATCATGCCTTTGGTTGATGTAGCCCTTCTACAGTTTCTGCAGGAATACTAAAAGAAAATTAAGCATTTAAAAGGGCTGATGGAAGAAAAATGTTGAAGTCTTAGCAAAACAAGGACACCTTCGTTGCTATTCTGCAAAATCAGTCATACGCTGATGATATAGGCTAGTTAAAGACTGAGGAACCATCATAAATCATCCTGAATGCAGCTTGCTATTAAGTATGTCAAGAAGTGCAGCCCACTGCGTTCATAAAGGTGACATTACAGATATGCCCATTGACTATTATTTTCAGTTTCTTCTTCCCCTGAAAATTCAGAGAAATAAGGACAAGAATAATGACCAGCAGAGGACAAAAATTAAATACTTTCTAGAAGCTCTGGTTCCAGACAGGTTTAGAATATTTCATAGATATAGTCTTGTTGGAAGCATAACCAAATCAGCAGTAATGTTTGCAGAAGCCAGCCCATCACTTAGGATAGAAACCACGTTTCCAAAAGGAATTCAGAAGCCTGCATTGACTGCAGTTTTGGGGGATTGGAAATTTCGCTGTCAGGGATTATCAGAATGAGGAGTCTCCCTGGGAATGGGATAATGGAGACACCCCCAAGTAGGTCATGATTGGGTCAGCCAGAAGCAGGGAATCAGAGGTACCAGGGCAGTCCCAGCCCCAATTACCTCCCTGGAGATGGAGACAAGCTGAGGCTGGAAAGGGCAGGCCTGTGAGGAGCTGGAGACCAGCTCTGCTGCAGCATTGCTGGGGCAGGGACTAGTGCCTCTGGGGAACTCAAAGGAGGTCCTGAGCCCTGGGCAGGGTGGGGGAAGCCTTGGTAGGCTAGATAGGACTAAATGGTAAGCGTAAGCTGCACTAGTATCTGGTGGATAACTAGGCAAACTATTGGTCTGCAAAGGAATTTTTAAAAATAGTGTTTGGAGTCTAATGTGAGACTGCTTAGGGAAGCAAGTTGGTATAATTAAAGAAGGGGAAAAAAGCTTCCTTTAATAACAGTTAAACAATTAATATCACAGAACAATATATAATCATCAGACTATCATGAAAACTAAGATCTATTGAAAGGCATTTTCAGTAATATTTTCATAATCATAGTTAAAAACTCTCACGCGGTTATCAGAAAGCTGGGTTCTAATGTTTGTCGTATTTCCCTTGCATCTCTTTTCAATGCTTACTCAACGTTATGACTAACCACGTTTCAGTTTGCAATGACTCTGTATTTCTTTTTAAATTAAGAGACTCATACAGTGTTGCATCTTTCTGTCTCTGACCAACAGAGCAGAGGAAAAAGTAGCATCAAATTTTGTGTTTATCTAAGCTACTGATTCACGTTGCTGCAGAGTGTGAGTGTCTCTTCCTGTAGTGTAAACGTGTTCTTGCAGTAGTCAGGGCAGAGGTGACGGCATCTCGTTGAAATGAAATGGCCACACCCTTTCAAGGGATCTGGTTTGAGATGACTTCCCCAGGTCACACAAGTTAGATCTGAACCGGTGAACAAAACATGGGTTGGCTTGCATCTACATTGCTTAGTGGCATCCTTCTCTCTGTCAAATTAATCTGAAAGAGAAATACCTATAGCAGGTCCCAAGAAAAGAGAAAGTCCACTATTGTCTGGCTAGATTTTGTTCCCTTGCTGTCTTTTATAAATTATTACAGACATAGCTGCAGAAATACACTCTCCCAAGCCATGAATTTGTAACCTAGGTGGTGAATTACATTTATTCTAATTGGAAATGCTTTTGCGTAATAAACCACTTGTTGTGGAGATGATTTCCTAGTAGGAAGGGAGAAGAGAGAAGAGCATCATGCTCAGCACATGAATTTCACATTAATCTGGTGGGCATTGTCTTAAACAAGGATTCTCATGGGCTCTTTTCAGCACAACATGTTACAAATAAGCATTTGAGAGAAACCTAGATATTTTTCTACTTGGACCAATTTGTACTGAGATGGAAGAATTAAAGAAGGAAAAAACAGTTCTTCAATCTTTACTTTGCAGAAAAATTGAAATATAAACCAACCGACAAAGGAAAAGGTCTTTTGCCATGCAAAATCCTCCTATGTGAATTCAAAATTAAACATTAGAAATTAAAAGGCCTAAATCAAAGTAGTATATTTAGAACAATATAAGAAATATTGGGAAGTAAGGAAGCAGGAGCTTTTTCTTAGCTTTTACTTGTTTTCACTTGTTGCCATACAACTGAAATTTAAAAGAACTAGTTGTAAATTGAAGGCTTTCAGTGATTATTAATACCCAGATAACATTCTTCTAATGATATTACTACTTTAATTTTTCATTTGAAGTTTTCTGGGTAACACAATGGAATAATATATAATATGTAATTTTTTGACTGTGAAATAAGCTATCTTTTATTTTTCCTAATTTTTCTTACTTTTTAGATGTAAAAGCCATCTGACTCAAATGTACCTGGATTTTCTTCACTGATGACAAGTACAAGCAGTTGTTTCTTTACAACAAAAAATATCTAATGTTAGTAATTTTTCAGAATGTTCCATGCATTTCATGCCATCACAGTAAATTTGTGAACATGCCTTTCTGCAGTATGGTATTGGAATGCCATTTGTATGTTGGTATTTGGAGTTTTGAATATCTTTGCTTCTTAAATTCTACAGCAGTTCCTTATTCTATGTATTTCTTACCTAGTAATGTAACCAATTTTTAATTGTTTCATACTTTCATAATTCCAGTTATTGATGCAGTGATTTTTGCTGGGATCTCTACTTGATATATCTTAGTGTACTTTAACATATACACCTGTGGAGGTAAAAGAGAGAAGTAGAATGGAGAATCTTCTGATCTTTTTCAATCTGAAATATTTTTTAGCTCCTTATGTCTTCCTAAACTCAGCAAATTTGTCATTTTCCTGTTAGTATTTGCATACACTAGCACTTAGGGCTCATTTTATCACAAAAGGAGCCTTCAGCAAGAGGAAACAATTCTGATGGTTTTTGAAATATTAGAATATGAGCAAACCTAGGCTATAATACTGGAATACATGCTACTCTTTTTTTTTTTTTTAGGAATAAATCGCTTCAAAGAACATTTTCACTTCATAGGAAGTTTGGATTCCCGGTATTTTGCATTGAGTGAATTATTCCTTTGTTAATAGAATACAGTGTTATTCTAAGGATAAGAAATTATTAATTTTGCCAGTGACTACTTTAAGTGAAATGTGTAAGACTGTTATGCTGTCCTAGAAAGGCAAAACCAAACAGTCAGACTCTTTTTCTGCTTCTTTCTTTCTTCCATTTTCAAAACAAAAGGGAAAACAACAACAAGGAAATGATAAAGGGTCCACTGTGGTAACTCAGTTGTTTTTTGGTTATTCTGTCAGATCTTCTTGTGGCTTGCATATAGCGCATTAACTGATTTATATGAGCTGAAAATCTTAAATTTATTAGATTTCACCTTCCCAAGGCCCCCTACAGTACAAGATATAAATTATGTGCAACACCATAATTTTATGGATTTAATACACAACATGAAAAATTCCATCAAGCTCCATATACTTACTCCTTTTGCAAATAGAAAGGTTGATAGTTTTAAAGGCAAGACAGAGACCTGGAAAAAAAGGTACAAGTACTATGTGAGAAAATAGCAACACCTCTGTAGCTTATGTTTTAAGTAAGAAAAAAAGATGTTTTCTACCCTACAAGTCCTATTTCCTCTCTATCCAATACTGAGTGGTTTTTGAACTGAGAGTGAAAACTAGTCTGGAAACTGACACCTTGCATTTCATTAATTAAAAATAATATCTGTCATTCTGCTTCTGTTTTGCTCAGATTCTGTATAAAACCTTAGTAATGCCACATTGCATATACTGAGAAATAGGGCAGTAGGATAAGAATGTCTTCTTAAAATTAGAAAGTTTGCCTTCTGATTTAACATCACAATATAACTGCACAATACCTGAGGCTATTCATTTCTGCTTTTTCACTTTTCTTAATTGTGCTTCTCAATAAATACATTCTGTTCTCAAAGTCATTTCAAAGAAGAAAAACCCAACAAACTCACAGAACTTCTCAGTTTATATAAAAAACACTCTTCCTTATCAGAGAACACATGTTCTCTTTTAATCTAAACAGGCAATTCTTTAGAGTCAAGTTAGAAACAGTGAGACTTAATGGGAAACTTTTTCATGTTATCTCATGTTATAACCAGCGTACTTAGTGGCTTTCCCCCTCACACACCCCTACCCCTCCAAATAAATAAAAGCTTTATTCTACTCAAGGAGGGGCATAATTTATTTAATGAATATTTCATAGCACAAACTGTGTGTTATGAACAATGAAAATGCTGGAAGTATCAGTCAAACTTCATTATTTAATTATAAATAATTTAACTAAAGGCAAATTATTTGATTTTCTAATTAAAAATAAACAAACAAAATGCCTGTGTTTTGCTGTGGGAGAGAGTAATCCTAGACAGACATCTGCCACTGTCACACTGTGCAGTTTTCTTTCACAGTAAATGATGTTGTCCTTCAAGACACAAAAGAAAATGTAGGTGGTTGGACTGAAGTACATCCACTGAAGCAAACAATACTCAGTGTGACTTCATCCAGTTTAGTGCTTAAAACAGGGTTTCCAGCAGTGAGTGCTGTAAAATAACTACTAGAAAGACTAAAACCGAAGATAAATAAAACAAAAATCACCCCAGTTACTAGAATATTCTTGATTTAGTGAAGTTTTCTAGAATGGATGGAAAACCCAAGAAATCCCACTTTAAGAAATGAACTATGCTGGATGGAAGTAACCCTGGACAAAATGTTTGGGTTACCAGAAAGAGCACATGAAGAATTATGGCAAGAGATGGAAAGGGTAAAAACTAAGTAGAAGGGTGCTAACAGTAATATAGTCATATCTTATGTGCAATAACCTTTAATGAAATGTAAAATTAATTTTATATGATTTTGTGTGTTTCCACAGCTGCATTCCAATTCTGACAAAGGTGATGGATCAGTCAAATACATTCTTACTGGAGAAGGTGCAGGGACTATATTTATTATTGATGACACGACTGGAGACATCCATTCAACCAAAAGCCTAGATCGAGAGCAGAAGACACACTACGTGCTTCATGCACAAGCTATTGATAGACGAACAAACAAGCCACTTGAGCCTGAATCTGAATTTATTATCAAAGTACAGGATATCAACGACAATGCACCAAAATTTACAGATGGACCGTACATTGTTACTGTGCCAGAGATGTCTGAAATGGGTAAGGAAAAGAAACTGTTCTATTCAACAGTGTTTTAACAAGTGAAAATGCCACTACTGTTTGTCATAGTTGTAACACATCCTCGTATAATTGATTGTAGGTTAAAGATATTACAATTAAGAACAGATGATTAGAAAACATGAAATGCAACCTTGTATGTTACTAGTGACATTCACATTAAGCAAACAGTACATACACACATGATGACTGCAAGAGGAGAGTCACTCCTAATCTTGAATGTTTTAACGTATGTTCCTGAGCAAATGATTCTTTACATTCTAGAAACAAGATGTATTCATATATCCTCATTCAACTACACACTTTATGGTTTTCTTTTATGTCTACAGGAGCAGTCTATGCAATTCAAAGAATTAAACAAATACAAAGGAATAGTAGTTTCCCAGATGATAGTTTCCTAGATTATTTTAGACATATATTTATTTATCTTTAGTAAGGTTCTTATAAAGTGAACTGAAGTTCTAAAAAGTACTAATCTTTGGTTTTCCTGGTTATATAGTTCAGATGTTTTTTGAGATGCTACATTATGTAATCAGATTTTTTATTTAATACTTCTTTGGTGTTCAAATTTTCAGCTTTCCTCTGTTAGAGGAATTGCCAACAAAAAATTATGTAAATACAGAAGGGCAGTATTTTTGTGAATAATGTCATAACACCTTTGTGTGAATTACTACAGTAAGTGCATAGAGCTTCCAGTAAAAATACTGTGAGTCTGTACAAAACCTCTTCAACTCTTTGATAAATCACTGTAGCATAAAGCTTTACTGTTAGAGTTGCAGTTCATTTCAGTAGCATCTAAGCTTTTATCTCAGTTATCTCTCATTACACCACAGACTGTCATAATGAGAAATTCATTTCCTTTATCAACTATCCTCAAAAATTTATAACTCCATCCTTCTCTTTATTCAGTTTCCTTTGTCTTTAATGGAGACCATTTTAATTGATTATTTCCTTCCCCTTTGGAAGCCTTTTGTTTTCTGCATGGGGGAAAGACAGCAGAAAGGAAATCAGTATTATATTCAAAATCAAAATTAGCTATTATAATAATTTTTATTTGTATTCTATTTATAAAAATTGGGCTGTGGGGTTTTTTTGTTTATTTGTTTGTTTGTTTGGTTGTTTTTTTTTTTTAATCCTCTCAAATTGGAGCATTCTTGCATAAGTGTTAATCATAATTTGGCAGTAATCTGAGTCTGGTATTACAGTACAACTACATCATACAAGTTACTGTTTCCCAAAGGAAAATTTGAATCAATAGTCTGGAATGGTACTTTGGATTATAAACCAGAGTAGATTATGGTAAAACAATGAAGTTTTATTGGTAAAATAAGGCATTAATGCATATGGTTTATAAATAAAATACTTTGTGAGTTGTACCTGAGGCAAGTCATTAAAATATTTATTCCACAAAGCTTTTGTGTTCCGTGAATAAAACTGAGTTTTTGTATCCCATCATACAGGCATGCATACGTTGTAGGTATACATTATATTTTTCACTGCAAATTTATTATCACTATTTTCTTTTTTCTCTCACTGATTTGTTTATATTTTTTGCATACTGAAAGAATTCTATTGCCTGCAATTTCAGGAAGACTAATTCCATTATTGCTTCCATGGGATACATTCTTTGTGTCCAATTATGGAGATATCTGTGCCACTTCTATTTGTTCTGTAATTAACGTGTTTTATGACACTTAGCTGCAAAGTATATACATAACTGAACTTCTTGATGTTATTTTATGAATTTCTAAGGATGCTTCACTACTTTAAAAATTTCTTATGGTTTTCACACGATCAACCTGACCTTTCAATGTTACCATGTCTCTGTAGCAGTCCTCATGCTGAGTGGTGTTATTTCTGATCTCAATTATGTTGTTTAGCATCAGCAGCAGGTTCTTCTTTGTCTCCTCAAGATGTTAGGTGGCATTTCCCCCATAATTTGAACTTTTCTTAATCTAGCTGTAAAAGCTTTAGGACCTTTATGGCCTTTCTTTTTTTTTTAAGGTCACTGACAAGAAAGTACAGGTAAGTTTTCTTAAATTTTTTGCCAAATATTAGATCACAGCGTTCACTGTGACACAAAGTTAACATACTTTATATGTACTGTTCTGAAAGAGATGAAAGAAAACACATATTCCTTGCCTTCACTGAACCTTTTCCCTAAAAATTTGCTCCAGAACTAAGTTTACATCTAAAATTATTTCTTCTGCAGTGTAAAAAACTCAGTTTCATTGACAGCTCTGTGGCCTCTTTAAAGGTTTATGAAAGTCATCTTTATGTAAATTAAAAGGAAATAAGGATATTTTTTAATTAGTAAAAGACCTTCATATGTGTTAATTGTCAGCTGCAAAATGAGTGAAACTGCATATTAAGCTTTTAATGCTGAGTTAATTTGGAGGTGGGACTAGATGATCTCTAAAAGTCCCTTCTAACCATAACCATTCAGTGATTTTGTGATAAGAAGAGTATTCCCAATAAATTCTACTTAAGAAATTAACAGATATAGTGGACTTTTCTGAACTTCTTTTCAAGGTATTATAGTGTGAGGCATCCATAATTATGGATAATCTGGAAGACAATATTCATGTTGTTTCAAATATGATTTTTATTAGAAGTACCTATTTAACTTCCCATGTTGTGAAACTAAATCACATTTTATTGACTCATTAGTGTTTTAAGACAATTCTAAGAATTAAGTTAGTTAGGCAGGAAATCCCTGTGTCCATTAAACTTTACCTTCTTTTCACTTCTTTTAATTTTTGTTCAATATTGATCCATTTTAGATTTTAACAGTACAGTGAACTATGGAAAGTCATGCGTAGAGTTTGCATTCTCAACAGACATATTTTATTGAACTGTCTCATTAAACACTAAAAATTTGTCTTCAGAGAGACAAATAGAAGTATTTCCATTCATCTTTTGTTTGATATATAACACTAAAGAATTTTTATTGCAAACATTAAAAAAAGAGGAAAAAACAAAGAAATATATTTTGAATAAAACTACAGTTTGGTTCCCCAATCAAATAATCCTTTTTTTTTTTTTTTTTTTTTTTTGACACAAAAAAGGCAAAGCTTACAGAGTGGTGTTCAGAGCATACAGACATGTTTTATAGTTCTATATAAAGCATTAATTAAGGAAACAGAATTCCCAAAATGTAATCTCTGACATGTAGTGGGAAAGCATGTGTCGTCCTTTTTATTGCCTAACTGGAGTGACAAAATGCTTTCAAAGCAAAGTTTTGAGTTTTTCTTGATAGGCACTTTCACAGTAAGTTAGTGAAAAAAAAATGGAACGTATGCCTCTGGGTCTGATGTTCATATCTCTCCTGTGGTCTCTGGAGAAATTAGACCCCTATCTTTTGTATCAGAGTACTTTTTTTAGGCTTGTTAACATTTAAAATAGCAAGGGAGCTGTACTTTATGCTTCTCTATCTAAATCCTTCATTGCATGTAACTCAACAAAAAATGATGCTGCATCTAAATGATACAAAGTATCGAGAATTATGATTTGTCTGGCATGCTGATGAGCCTGAACGATGCCAAATAAAAAAGGAGTAGTTGGAAGGCATAGGTACTCTCTTTACCTTTTTTTTTTTTTTTTTTTTTTTACAAGGCTTTCTAACCCACAGCTTTCACAAGCTATATTTCCTTGGTACCCAAAAACTCAGGAAAGAGTTAGGCAGAAGGCCCAATGCAGGAATATTTTACAAAATGTTGAGCATGCTTCTGTAAGATAGTGGAAAAATTAACTTCACTGAATGAGAGTTTAAGATGTACGGTGGGAGTTTGAGTTAAAATCTGTGATTCTAAGTGTTCTTTTAGGTGGAAAGAGAACACTTTGCCACTATTCAATACTAAATTACTATTATCAGATGTTTCTTGAGAGAGAGATACAGTTGTATTCGAAAATCACTGTGGCAAATTTTAAGGTACAATGGCTTTCCATTTATGCTAAAATGACCTGTCAGCTGCTTATGTGAGCTATCCCCTTTTACTGTTCCTGTTTCTTTTGTCCCACATCAATGAGCAATATATGCTCTCAGATTCTTTTTTACCTTTTGAAATAAGGAGAGAGAAGAAAGTCTCCCAAGGATGAGAGAACTATGAAACCTCAGTATTTCTGGTACTTTCTTCTGAAATAGCCAAAATCCGTTCAATCATTTCAATTTTCTGGAATTCTGGGGAAAAGTGCTAATGGAAACTCACCCTAGTGGTAACTGTTTTCCTGGAAACAGGAAAATCTATAGATAAAAAGGTATGGAAGTTGCCCAGCGTTCTGGATAGCAAACTCTGGTAGGTGACTGACTATACCTGTTTTTGCTGTACACAACTGAAAAAATAAAATAATTGTTTATCAGTTAGACTTCAATTATTCCACAAGATTGAAACATACAAGTTCCTTTCAAATTAAAACTTATTGGAAAACTGGGTTACAGAAATATATCCTTACAGCATTTCAATAAGCTACAGAATAGGGGGGAAAATGCATTTTCTGTTCTTTGAAGTGACCTGATGTATTTCTCAGGAACCCTTATTATTAAATAAATACAGCTGAATAGATTCCTAGAACAGTTGAAGACAAAATACACAAACTAATTTATATTTGTTTACCTTTCCACATAAACAGAAATGAAGTAATAAAGTTACTTTTACCATTGACATCTGAATAATTATGAATAGACTCCAGCTCCAGCTTGATTTTATTACAGTATTCAACTTCAAATTCATCAAGATATCCTTATATCTGCTTTGTGAATATATTTATCTATGAGACTGTATGCATTTGGGCTTCTCAGAGATCAGAAGACACTATATTTAAGTATGAAGACACATTTGCTATACATTTTACTAAGTCACCAGTAGAGATAAAAACAGCAGCTCTCGGTATCCAAGTTAACGTGACACAAATGAGAGAAGAGTTTCTCAAAGAGTGAAGAAAGTGTAAAGATTTGCATGCTTAGTTTGTTGGACCCCAAGTGAGGCTCCATGATTTTACTTACTTCTATTTCCAGTGTATGCTGAGGGTGTTCACATCAACAAATAGTTCTGTGCAGGAAGCTAAACATTTGAAACTTAGGAACCGACGGCCCCACCATATGTTTTTGGGAAATCTTATTTCAGATTAACTCTTCTCTGATCTCTGAGACTACATGCCTATTAGCAGTCAGAATAAATCAGGTGTATTGCTGAAGCACATCTCTTGGTTTAGTTTCATCTGAGGAAATCTAGTTAGCATGCTCTGAAACTGTTTCATGAGGCAAATCAAAGTACAAAAAGTAAAGGAGATCAAGGGCTTCAATTCAAAAACATACTTCTCCTCACAACTAAGACGTGAAATTGAACACCCCAGAGTGCAGGTGATGCCTCAGTGGTTAATTTAGCTGAGAAGCCATTTTCAGATGCAGAGTTAAATGACAACATCCTGTTCTGTTATCATTATTCTGGTATTTTGATACTGGACCAAAGGAGCCTGTAGAAAGCTGTGTCTATAGAAGGATAAACAAATGGAATGAAGGCTGAACCTTTATTAACATGCAGTCTTTCATTTACTGATTAATTATATTAAGTGTTTAGCAGTGATAGCAAAAAAGATTCATCATTAAACATCTTGAAAAATATAGTAAAAAGTAAAATCACTTGTCTCTGTTCTATCTGTGCAGTACTTACACATTTTATATTCTAAAAAATATTGTCATAACTTATTCCACCTTGTGACATTCTAGAAACTGTGATTTTATTTTTCTACTGGTTTTTATTACTGGCATAAATATAATTGTCTTTTAGTCCTTATTTTTCTAATTTCTATCCTTAGCAAGGTTCTAGTAGTTTTTGAGATCTTTGATGCCTTCCAATAGCTAGATGATTTTTTATTACCATAGCATCTTTTATTGATATGGGGGCACTAATGGAAGTTATTTTAAATACTTCAACATTAATTTGCATTGTGGATAAAGATAATCCTGAGGTCCATGAATTTGAGCTATTCAGAAATCAGTATCCAAGCTTGAGGTCTATGTGTGTTAACATGTATGAATATGCAAGCTATGTAAGTTACTATTTATGTTTATATGTATGTAGTTAATTTACATATACATATATAGAGAGAAAGAAAAAAGGTTTTTTAGAAATTAGTATGACTAGTTTTCCTTAAAAATATGTTAGTATAATAAAATATAGAGAAAATGTTATTTATCTCTCAGTTGTAGAATTTGAGGACTGTAGAGGTCTCAAAAATGCATTTGAAAATATTTATCATAAATTTATATTTATTACTAATGGATTCTTTTTTTCCTGTATATACAGGTACATCTGTTCTACAGGTAACAGCCACAGATGCAGATGACCCCACATATGGAAACAGCGCCAGAGTAGTGTACAGTATTCTTCAGGGACAGCCATATTTCTCTGTTGATCCCAAAACAGGTGGGTATTTTATATTTCTGTCAGTGGGATTTGGCTAATATGTTGTAGTTATTTAAGTCTGGTAGGTGAAATCCAATGTGCAAAATGCAGGTGTGTGGGATTTTTGGTTTTTAATTCCTTTTATATCCTGCTTTTTGTTTTAACACTATGAAATTTAGGAGTTGATATGTTTTGCTGAGTACTAAAATGAGCCTGCTGTGTACAGAATTAATTCTTCATCGTGGCATGATGTGAGCCATTCAACCAAACTTGAATTACCTTCGTTCATCTTTTCAAGCCTCTGTTTAGAAAGTGACTCGAGTATGCCTAACGCATTACAATTTTAAATGATTTGTTTTGCCCGAAGGATAAGCTTGGGAGGATTATTGAATGTGTGCTTTAACACATACACCACAAGAAATATTATCATTCTTGTATTTATAAAACTGTTGTATTGCCAATTTATTCTATGTCTTAAGAAGTAGAATGAACCGAAATATTTATGCTTAAACTCTATGCATTACTATTTCCTTTTTTTTCCACAAAGTGTAAGTTATGTATAATGTATCCAAATTGGTTTACTTAAAGACAGGAGAAATCTCTTTGAGGTTGGGAATTGTTAGTAGTTTTGGATTTTCTGAAGAGCATGATCCTAAATATTAATAAGATTATAAATTTTTAGTGTGTATTTGTAGTCCTCAATAATGAGGAAATATAATTTTTAAAAGTAAATTTTTTAATCTGAATTTTTAAACTGTTTTTTCTGATCTATATCAAAGCTTTAATACTGAGGGGAGTAATGAAATACACTTAACAGCGTATTTTCCCCTAATTAACTGTAGGGAATAATAGTGATTTTTAAAATATGCTGAAATGTAAATAGTTTTCATTTTAATATTCTTGCATTTAAGTTTCTTTGCTTGTGTACTGTAATCTCTGTGGTACTTGGAGGTGTGTCCTTGCTTCATTACAAGAGAAGTATATCTGTACCATCTCATCTGGCTTCAAGGTTAGTCCTGCTTTGATTAGGACTGAACTCTATGACACCCCGAGGAAAGTCTCTCTCAATTCAGAATGTTCTATAAATTCTTGAGCTCATGTTAGTAAGGCTTAAGAGCGCAAAGCCTGACAGGATCACGTTGGAGGGCTATACAACATGCTGGCATGGAAACCTGATGCAGGCCTGTTCATATATACTTTGTGTTTTGTTAACAGTTGCTGGCACACACCTTACCCAGCCATGTGTGAGAGTACAGTCTGGCAAAGTACTGGGTGTACAGGTGAAAACCACTCTTGGGTACATGTTAACAAGTAAGAGTTGTGGAAAATCAGTGGTACAGTCCTCAAGCTCTCTCTGCCCTTATGTTCCTTAGTGCAACACTGTTTTATGTTTCTACCTCTGTGTCAGCACTCTGAGGCAATGGTCTGCATTTTTTATTTTTATCATGGTGTGGAACTTGTAGCCTGAAGCTGCTATTCAGTCAGTGAAGAATCATAAGGGATATTCTCAGTATCAATCTGTATCACAAAAGAAATAGTATTGCTACATTACTGTATGTCATAAGGAAAGCAGATGGGAGTGTATTTCACTCTCAAGCCTTAGGCTTTGACAGAGATTTAATAACACTTTATGAACTTCAATTTTTTTTAATGTTTGTCTAGAATATGAAAATTATTCTGATACTTTAGCATATGAAAATGATAAAATGAGTTAAGTAGACAGTGAAACAGTTAAAAAACAGGAGAAAGGTGTGGTTGTTTTTTTTATAAGCTGGCTTTTTATAATTGTAGAATAGCAGTTAATTTAATTTGGCATGATATAATGGGAAGAAATAGAATATTGGAGATGATGGGAAAGTCTTGAAAAATAGAGTCACTATGAAATTTCACTCTGAATTTCTCAGGTTTAAGACTCATCTTCTAAAAACATCACTCTTCTGAATTTGTTAGCATTTCTGTGACCTACTTTTCCTAATACCTCAATTGTTCAATTCCATCTTAACTATATTTTATCTGGATGTCCTCTTAATTTACACTGACATGCACAAACTTCCTTTACAACTAGGAAAGACCAAATGAAGCAAAAAGGGAAAGAGAAAGGTCCCAACATTTATGACTGAATATAGTGTTTGTGAAGCCTAAGGATATTGACAATTAGTAGAGCTTCTTGGAGCTATCAGAAGATATCAAGATGTCTATAGCTCTGATGTGATTACTCCTGTAAGGTCTTCTACCTTAATGTTGTCTATATTTGATTTATACAACTTACTATCTGAATACTTTAAAGTTATAGATTTTTAGAAGCTTAGTTTAGGATAGTTTAAAAAGATTATAGAACTCATACATTTAAAATATAATAAAGGGCCAGCACTAAATTACAAACTTTGAAATAGAAAAATTTGTATTTTTGGCAGAAGAACATCTTTGTTAGCTTATCTAAAAAAAGGCTCTTCTCCACACACCCAAAGTGGGACAGAGGTGCAGTGCAGGGAGAGTAAATCCCCTCTCTTAATTAGACTCAAGCTCAGGCTCCTCCCAGGCAACCCCATATGCCAGGACTGAAACACATCATGAGGAATCAAAGGGAAATGCTGCCCTGATTGCCCTTCAGACTGAGAGAAGTACTTCCTACAGGGGTATGGGGCACATTACGAGATGCATGGAAAAACTTCATGGAATTGTGTAGACTTATTCTTGAATGTTTAGAGGAAGGACCATAGGCAGGGAAAGGGAGGATTAAGATAGATTAGGGAGGCAAAAGGAATTGATAATATGGGAATTAGAGGATAAAAGGGGCCATCCATGTGCAGAGAGGCTTTGCTCAGCACCATTGTTTGGTCATGCCTTGTCCTTGATCAGCAGTTTTTCCTGTGTCTTATTATGCTCCATTTCTAACTATTTTTCCTGAGTAAAGGGTCTCTCTTGTACTCATGTTTGTAGGGAGGTTTAAATGCCAGCAACTGGAGCTGGACCATGAGTCACAGGGGTCTGTCTATGGATCTGATGCCAGCAAACTGGAAAATGCAGACTGTTTATTGCATGAGTGCCTATGCCAGTGTGGGATCACTACGTGGTCTCAGGCTAGAGTAACCAGCAAGTTGGATGAGTGGCTTGGATTATGGATAGGAACATGGCCAAAAGTCCAAACCACAAAGCTGAAAAGCCAGCTGCTGGAGGGGCCAAGAATTCTAGACCAGTCTGGAGCAACTGTGGGTTGAATGAAAGTCCTGTTTGCAGCTCTGTGCCTCTGTGTGTGAGTCAAGGGGAGACCAGGGAGCCAGGACAGCCTCATTGCCAAAACCAGCTACTAGGAGCTCATAATGTGTATGTGGGGATATCATTGGGCACTGGGGGCCAAAGAGGTCCAGGTACTTTTACTGGACATGTACAGTGTGTAAATCCCTGGGGGATCAATAATTTGCTGGTTGAGTGGGGATGTGTGAGCGTGTCCAGGATTAAAAGTGGGTCTGTATCTGCAGCTAGAGGGGAGCTGCAGGCCTAGAATTGTCTGTCCAGGTGGCACCAAGTGCAAAGTCTGGGGACCAGGTGCTGGCTATTGGATAGACTGAATGTCTAAGGCAAGTTGCAGGAGTGATTCATGTTGCGTATGTCATTATCTTTCCAGTTATAAATCATCCTTCCTCCTGGTCAGCCAGAGAAGAATAAGGCTGTTTGAGCTATGTGTGTTTGAGTGCTGAATGGTTCTATCTGTAAGTTACCTATTGTGTGTATATGCTGCATCTGTGTGTGTGTGTCTGTGTGCCACATGGGAACACCACTTGACCTCATTTTACTTCTAAATCATGGATTAAAAATAGGAAGCTGCAGCAACCTCATCTCCATCAGGCTACCAACAATCTAGTTTATCAGTTGATTGGCTCTAGGATCTGTGTTTTGCTTTGTTTTGTTTTCCCCTGGGAAAAAAATTGTAAATTCTTTGCATAGAAATTTGTTGCAACAATGTCATTTTGGCCGTGAATGTCAGAACTATTGCCCATGCATAACCTAAAGTTTTAGGACTTCTAAAATCCTTTTAATTCAAAGTCTTTTTAGGAAATGTTTTTTATTTGTGTTTAATAATTTCTTTTGGTATTTAGCTGTGGAGAGTAATACTAATTAGTTATGTAATTAATAATTACCTGCAATAGCCTCTACTTGTTCATGTTTGCTTTCCACCCCAATTGCAGCAAAAGATTCTGATGAAATTTTATAAATAAGTAAGTAATAATAATGCTGATGAAAGAGAGCAAAGAATTCAATGTCTAGGTCTCAGATACATTCACAAAGATTATGTATATAGGATTATATGTTTTTTCAAATCAGAATATTCAAGGAACACCAGAACACACGGTATGCTTATACTTTAAGAGTATCATTAACTTCACTGTAAAAAGAAAATAAATTAAAAATTGAAGTTATTAGTGAAGAGTAGAGCAAATAACTTATTCATATACGTAATGTTTTAGTATGGTTCCTCCTTCCCCCACTCTCACTTTTTCACACACATCTTCCCCGCCCCGTATTCCCAAATTTTGAACATCTTTTGAAATGTCCCAGTACATGAAAACTTTTCCTTGGAGTTTTAACTGAAAATTCAATATCCCACCTTTCCCAAACCATGAGATCTTTTGATCCATAAATTTGATGTAGGATCTATTCATGTTTGTTCTTTGCTTATGTGAAGTGTGGCTCATCAAACAGCAACAGTCAGCACTTGCCTGGTAACTCGACCCCAAGAGTTCATTTTACTTCTGAGGAAACCTCAAATGAGACTATGAGCTGTTTCAATTAGCTATTGCAGCCCACTTTCAATTGCCACATGCTTTGGGAATGCAAGTGCAACCTGTAGTCCAGTTCTACTGCTTATATGGTAAACCATTTTTGGAGTATGTTAGCTAAACACAGTCAGGCTCAGGTACATCAGTCTCTCTGAACTGAATTTACAGAGTGGATTAATCTGTGGGGCATGTGTCCTTTCAGATCAGCAGTTCTGCTGTAACTGTTATAAAATAAGAGATAAAACCTTCATTCATTACAGTTTTGAATTTAAATGTGGACATTGCTGGGATGAGAAACATATTTGTCATTGAATTGCATGTGAAAAAAACTCTTTAGATATTTATATTCATATATACTGTTATATATATATTTATATATATACTATATATATGTATATACTGTTACAGCAGTAATATTATAAAGATGTTAATCAGGTATGATTGTTTGGGATTTTTTACTTTAAGAAATTAAATAGTAAATAAATATGTATTTCTATTTATCAAAGAATGTCACCGCAAGTTAGTCCAGGCTAATCATGAAGTGTGAGAAGAGTGTCAATCTCCTTCTGCTTTCTGTCATCACAAAATATGAAAAACAGCTTCTCTTCAAGGATCCCTACAAGAAATGACCTATTCAGTAATTATCTAGTTTAGTTCCAGACTGAGAGCACAATAGAAATGTTAAATATAGTCAGTGGCTGAATATAGAGGTTCCAAATAGAGATGAGCCTCATAAACACCAATTAACCACCCCTCAATTTTGAGACTTTCGTCCACGTCTGTAACTCTTCTTGTCTTTTTCTAGAAGTTCTTGGTCATAGTTCATGTGGGAATGACAGATTCTTGCAATATTACAATAAATAGAGTGTAATATTAAAGCTGCATGTGTATTCCTCTGAAAAACAAGAAAAATATATTGTTTATCAAACTATTCACAGATTTAATACTGCTAAATAAACACCAATGCTTAAAAATATGAATAATTGATGGAAATTATTAAAATTAACTTAACACTGAGGTAATAACTATTGATTTAATGGATTAGGACCTACCTCATCTTCTTATTACAGATAAAATAATTTACACTGTTGTAAAAATGAATTGAATAAAGTTTCCAGTGCAAAAAGGAAGAGCACCCTCTGCATGCTTTAGTAGAACAACCTGTCATGGTATCCCAGATAAGAATCTACTGTGCTTATTCAAGTAATGATAAAGTATTTCATGACCCTATGTCCCTGTGTGCTTAGAATATCACATCAGTTAAGAAAATAATTTCAGAAATCAATTTCTGACACTTCCTTGAATAAGCATCCTTATTTTTCCCATTAAGAATTTTTACTTTTTTTGGTTGAAATTTCTTTCTTACTGAATCTGTTTAAAATGAGCATGTTTACCAGGATTAATGATTCCCTGTTGATATACGAGTTGGTTCATATTAGACTGCCAAGTGAATATGAAAATGGAGAGTCCTGTTTTTACCTATTTGCTTCATGCTGAGAGGCTCTAATATAACATAAATAACCTTACAGGACTATAGCAGTATCTTACATAAATGAATGCTTCTGCTGTAAAGGAATACCTTATGACAACCCCTGAAATCCACAACTAAAACATCACAGCTGATTCCCAGGTTCCTGTGGTGGTCTTAAAGTAACCTTGACCTCCCCTATTACAGTTTTGCACATGGACTTTTAAACTGTTATTGGACAGCGTGCAATAATAATAAAGGGCAACAAAGCTTTTTGAAGGGCTTTGAGTATAATTGTTATAAGGAGTGGCTGAGGGAGCTGGAGTTGTTTATTCTGGAGAAAAGGAGTTTCAGGACATACCTTATCACTTTCTACAACTGTCATAAAGGAGGCTGTAGTGAGGTGAAGGTCTGTATCTTCTTGTATGTAACAAGTGACAGACGAGAGGAAATGGCTACAAAGTGACCAGGGTAGGTTTAGATTGGATATTAGGAAAAATTTCTTCACCAAAATGGTTGTCAAGCATAAAATTTTGCTAATGACACATTCTATTTAAGCTAGATAAGGAAGTATGTATGATGAAACTTCTGAATTGTGCTTGTGATTGACTTCTACTCAGTATCATGGTGAGGTCATAGTGAAGAATCAGTTTGAAAGTTTAGTTATTTTAGTGACTGATGCATCTTGTTAACAGTGTGTAGGATTAAAAGAAATCTATTTTGTACATGGGGACTGAAATTCTATCTTGAAGTTCTAAGAACTGTATTCCATATTCAAGTTTTCCTATGTTTAATTTCCCTCAAGGAATTTTTGAAATGTTGTAAAAGAAATTACATTTCTAGTGTAGACCTTTGCCAAAGTCTAGATTTTGTTGATGAGAGTATCACTAAAAATTCAAACTCAACATTTGAAAGAGTCTTATGTTTTTCTTCTAGTTCTGCCAGGTACTTGTACAGTGCACTCCTCCATTCCTAAAGGAACAGAAATATGTACTTCATCTAAAAATATTGTCATGAACACTTCTTTGAGAGTGTCATCTGGTAGCTCTCAGCTAAGAGTAAATATTGTAATGTCTTTTGCTTTCAATTTTAAGTAAATATTATATTTTCTACACCTACAGTTTTGACACTTTTAAGAAAAACTCTGAACAATGGACCTAATTCTCACAGTTTTCTGGTGTGTTCAAGATATACTCTTAGAGTTTTCCCAAGAGTCATTCAAAGGATAGATAACTCTAAGGACTAGGATTTCTAAGGACTCTATTTTGGTACAGTGGAAGACAACTGAAAGCCTTGTTGCTTAGGCCTTGTTTTCCACTTTGTGTGGAAACCAAACAGAAGAGCCTTTGCTAATCAAAAGTGTTCAAAGAGGGGCAAAATGTTCTGTGCAGCCTAGTTCAGTGCTTCTTATGGTGACTGATATTTGCTGGGACATTGTCCTTCCTGTGTATCCTGATGCAATTTTTGCCACCCCAAGAGATATTGTAGTCCATCTGTTGGAGCAGACTTTGAGGAGCACAAGATAGATTTGATCACTCACCAAGATCAGTGTTCTGGCATGGTACTTTCTTTGCTTGACACCTACCAACACTATCTCTCCCAGCATTAATCATAGCTAAAAATTACAAGCATAAGAGGCAGAAAATTTGGGGCGAAAATATTGCCTAACCTTGTTTTTCATCTCTTATGAGGTGGACCATGTGTATTAGAGATTAATTTCAGAAATAGGGAATAAACTATTTCTTGTTTGATCCACTTTTGTTTGTTTCTGTGTTTGTTATTCTTTTACCATCTGATGTTGTGAACA
This sequence comes from Empidonax traillii, assembly GCF_003031625.1. Taxonomy (NCBI): domain Eukaryota; kingdom Metazoa; phylum Chordata; class Aves; order Passeriformes; family Tyrannidae; genus Empidonax; species Empidonax traillii. The sequence goes on from NW_020955849.1 coordinate 296,671, forward strand.
ATTACGAGGGGCAATATCTGTTGTTGTCCACCCACAAGTTATCCTCAAATAAAATAAAAAAATTGATTTAAAAAAAAAAATTAACAAATTCCCAAGTCATCTTGGCTTCCTTACCAGGACTACTGTAATATGGTAACTATGTTCCTTTTGTTGGTAGGCATGTTTTTGTTTATATATATTTATTTATAACCCTTCATCTGTAAATACACAGATATATTTATACATTTAAAATGTAATGGCCGTTTGCTGTGAGATAGCCCCAGTAGGTAGCTCAGCCTCACACAGCCACCTGCTCATTCCCCACATGATGGGATGGGGGAGAGAATAGGACAGATACAAGTGAGATAAGGATGTTTTAATTGGGAGGGTAAAAGCCATACACATAAGCAAAGCAAAAGAAGGAATTAATTCACCGCTTCTCATGGGCAAGCAGCTGTTCAACCATCCTTGGGAAAGCAGGGGTCCATCATGTTACACTTTTCTCCCCCTGCTTTTATTGCTAAGTGTGACATTGGGTGATATGGGATGTCCCTTGGATCAGTTGGGATCAGCTGTTCCAACTGTGTCCCCTCCCACCTTCTTGTGCACACCCAGCCCTCTTGCTGGTTGAGCGGTGCGAGAAGCAGAAAAGACCTTGGTGCTGTGTAAGCACTGCTTTAACAGGCTAAAACATCCCTCTGTTATCAGCACTGTTTGGATCACAAATCCAAAACAGCACCATATGACCTTCTATGGTGAAAATTAGCTATTCCAGCAAAGATCAGTACACAGGTGAAGCACTGTCTTTATTTGTGTAATCAGATTTGAAGTCCTGAACTGAAAACAGTGAGACATGCGTGATCATGTAATCTGCTCACCATTGCCAGGTTTTTCTTTTACTTTCCATTAGACATTGGAAAAGGCTCCTAATATTAATGTTTATTAAGAGTGACTTTTCATACTTCTAGACATTCACATCTTTTCAGATGTAATGAGGATTTTAAGGAGTTTACTGTGTTTTTAAGGTCTAAAATACTGTGCTAAATCTATTAGAAAAGTTAAAGGTCTTGATGTGAGAAAAGCATTACATTGCAAGTGTCTCTAAAGTGTCTGGTTTTCCAAAATAGCATTACTTTTATGAACACTTTTATCTCTATGTCTTTGAACTTTACAAAAGGGATATATGAACTATTAATTTACGTTCTTTGATTTTAAACAAGGACGGCTAATCCATCCAAAGTGTGGAAACTACATGTGTGGTAAAATATGCTTAACTTTAGGGAAAGGGAATGAATAAGATTTCATCCTAAAGCAAAAAATACATTACTGTAACTTTTAGTTCAACTGGGATGAGAACCAGGACATTGACTCAGATGATTAAAGCACTAGACCGTTTAAAGACTCTGCCCCTAAGGACCAGTCCACATGTCAGAAATACTTTTACAGATCAGTCTTTGTTGATGTGAAATTAAGCATTGAATTTATTATCTTTAATTCTGCTAACAGGTGTCCTTTTTCTAGAGGTTATTATTTGCATCTCTAGTTCTACAAAAAAGAATAACTGGAACATTGGATTTTTTTTTTTTCCTAAATTTTTGGATAAGGACCTGAAATGAAGATACAGAGCAAAGCATTAAGTTGAACTTTGCAGAGGTACTCTAATTCAAACTCATCTCTCCTCGATCCACATTTCCCTTCTCCAATTTAATTTTCCCTTTCACAAGCTGTTGTGGGTACTGCTGTCATTGAGGATAATAATTTCAGAAATGGTGTTAAAGGGTGACAGTGAAACACTGCAGTGGCAATGAAAATGAAACAAAGCGGCATTGAGGTTCTATTCCAGGAGCTGTGTTATATACCAGTTTAGTAATGCTAAAATACCTACAGTTGGAGACACACTGGTTATATAGTTTTTAAAATGGCTTAACTTCTTGCATTTCTCTTTTATGTTGGTTTGGTTTGTTGGGTTTTTTTTTAACAGATATATTGTGTTAATAATGTTATTGCTTTAATAATAAGCTTCAGTAAGTTCACATTTATGCCTTTCATATTTTGAGGTTTTGTATTTAATTCATGCTGGAGTGGAACTCCTGTGGTTTAAAAACATAGCTACTCTCAGAATTAATGCATAATCTACATTAGATCAATAAATATGCATCCATCTTTTTTCCCATCAGCCTTCATCTTTTAGAACAATGCATACATTTTCAGTTACATTCAAAATAAATGTAGTTTTTCTTACATAAATATTTTTATAATAAATATAACAAGACATGATAATGTCTTGTAATAAGCCATACAGAAGAAAAAACTAGTATGATGATATTGATTTGCCAAAGGTTATGTATGAAGATATTCTTCTGAAGAAATATTACCCAGCAAAAATTTTTCAGCTGCAATTGAGCTTTTAAGAAAAACTGAACACTTTATAAAACTAACACAACCTCCATATCTGTTGATCATCCACTTAAAAAGAACAAACAAGTGCAAGAGATTTGCAAACCCATTTTACACTAGTTTTACAAGATGCTAACAACAAAGATGACATTTGGGGAACTTTTATAATTCAGTTCTTATCTGAATAGAAAGGGAAAAAGAAATTACTTCCAGAAAACCCCAAGAAACTTGTGATGTGTCCAGGAAATTTGACATTTACCAGCTGTATGACAGAATTTGACTTCTCTTCAGTATTGAACTCTGATGCCTTCACACTGTCACTGCCTGTGTGAATGGGGAACACGAAGTCTGATGATAAGCTTAGACAGTTTCGCTTAGGTAGTGTCCATCTTTTCTGAATTTGCCCCAGAGTGTGTTTTCATGCCCCTGCTGACTTTGTCAAACCCAGGAGTAGCAGCAAAATCTATCAGGGGTTTCTCTGGTCTCTAGGACTGAAGACAGGCTACAGTCAAACACAGTATCCAGCAAATTTACCTCACATCTTTGTAACAGTGTTTATGAGTTGCCATCTTATTTGTAAATTTAAAACTTAGGAGAGACTATAACCAGACTTCCCAAGACTCTGTAACTGTACTTCCATGAGAGGTATTCTGTTTAGTATTACTTGGGGTTTTTTTGGCTGCCATCACCCAGCTGAGGACTCTCTGGCCTCTGACCCCAGGAAGATGCGATACCCTCTGGTGCCCTGACAGTGTTGCAAATGCTGTCAACAAAACTGTGTAAGATCATTGTTTTTCTTCACATTTTAAAACCTGTTATCGAAACTCATCCTTCAGGAAAATACAAAAAAAAGCTTTTAAATTTCCCAACCAGTACATATGCTGTGCAATATTTTAAGCATTAGATAAAGCCCCTGAAAATTCTCATGCTAGAAAAGGGAAAAGCAGATCTCTGTTTGCTACCTATTGCAAAGGGGCAAAGCCCAACCTGCAGTCTATAATTTAGGTCCCTAAGGAAGTGTTTTGTTTTCTTTTCACATAGTTTTGTCTTACTTTCTTCTTAGTACACTTTTCAGGATTAAATCATGACATTTTCTATTATATTAATATTCATGATTACAATATTAAATTATTGTAAAGCTGCTGATTCTCTTCCTATTTCCTTTACTGGTCCGTAAAATTCTCAGTATTTCTGCTAGGTAGTATTTTGATAACATGCTTATGGTGTGTGCAAGGAAAAGTTCAATTCCATCTGTAACACTAGGGAAGGTGCAAGAGTAGAAGCCTTCCTGGAATTTGCTAAAGCACTTGCAGTCCCAGAAGCAGGTATAGCTATTGTGGGAGCAATTCTGAGGGAATAAGATAAATTAAATGAGGTTTTGTTCTCTCACAAGGTATTCTTCCAAGAAATACATTTTAGATCAGTAGATTGCATCTAAAAGTGTTCAGGCAGAAAATACAGCAATTTTCTGTATATCTAAACACCATATGAGTTAAACTTTACTTTACTTGAATTGAAGATGAAAATAAAATAAGGTGCTTCAGGAGCTAAGGCTGTTTCTTCCTCAGAAATCTATGATGAGGTTTTCTCTAGGTTTTTTGTCTTCCACATGAAATGGCAAGAACTGGTAACAATGCAGATCCTTTCACTTGAATGAATTTCCCGAGTCTAGGCTTTAATTCACTTGTAATCGGTTCTGATTAAAAGTTACTATCATAGTGAAATGGATTAATCATTTGTAAAACAACATAGAAGCATGTTTACTTGCTGTTACTTAAACAGAGTACCCATCTGTGGTGTAGAAAGGAAGCTTCCATTTGCTAAGTGGATAATTGTGTGGCAAATATCTGGCTTACTTTGCACTTTTGAAGAGAATAAAAAAAAAAAACCCTGCTCTTTAATTAGGAAAATTGGAAAAAACTTATCCTGCTGTTTTTTAACAGAACTTTGTATTCATCTAATGGTGCTTCTGAATTTTTTTTTTTTTTTAATATGTCTCTGTTTAGTAAACCTGTGGTTCAGGTGTGATACTATCTCAAAGGATCCTGATAATATATGTTAAGTTATATTATTCCTGATTCCCAAAAAAATGACATAAAATACAATATATAATTAAAAAAAAATTACTCCAGAATTTTTCTTCTAATCTCAAATTTGTGTAGTGCAGTACATTCTGTTGGAATTTCAGAATGCTCTGGTAAAACAACACTTGCAAAGCATACCAAGATAATAAAAATAATACGATGCATTACAAAATGCTATAAGGTGTATCTTAAAATTATTTTTTGTAATTGCTGCAATGTCACATGATTAATTATAAGGTTATAAATTGCTGGTGTGAAAACCTTATCAGTGAACTATCATGAAAAAAGGTTAAAATCTTATCAAAAAGTTATTTTACTTCTGAACATGATGGGCTACTATCATGCTATACTGTTGTTAATAATTTTAGCATAGTTATACATATAAGTACAAGACCTTCACTTTGTGTTCAATATGCTGATTTATTTATTTTGAGACACCATCTCCTTGTTCAGCTAATATCCTATTAAATCCTTAAATTAAGAGTGAGCGTAATATAACACAAAATACATGTGTAGTACAAACGAATTTGGCTTTTGTAATTGTTTTTATAACACTGTTTCTTGTCATAGCTTTTGGATATTCATCATTCTTGTAAATTCTGTCTTTCTGCTTCTCTTCAGGTAAAATCTTTTTCCCTGATAGTATTTCAATGATAAAGATCTTGCAAGTGGGGTTTTTAAAACTGGACTGCTTAAAAAAAACCAAACAAGCAACAAATGTACCTAAAATCAACATCTGTTAATTTTTAAAACTTTTGAAGTATCCATTTCTGGAGTTGCTTCTTTTCAAAGAAGAACAGATGCAAAATGAAATTTAAAAAAAAAATAATGTAAATTTAAATATAGTTGATTAGTTTTTGACTTTTAAATATGTCATGAAGAGATAGTGATACATATTTACCATCCATGTGTTTCTCTCAGGACATATTGTTTGTGAAAGAAATGCAAAATAATGAATGTCTTGTCTTGCATAGGAGCGGTCTCCAGGTGTAGTAATTTGTTACTAGTTTATACGTCAGATACCCATTACCACTTATCTTCATTCAAACACTGAAATAAATGGAACTAACAGTATATGTCTCGACCAGCTAACCTTACAAGAAATGAAAGACCCACAGATATCTTTCATTTCAAGGTGGTTTACTTTGACTTCACAGGAATCTTGTCTACCTTTGAATAGAGACTCCCTGGCAAGACTTTAAGAACACTCTAACCCCCATGAATCTTTGTTGTGGTGTATCTACTGCATTCACGGAGCAATGCATTAGGCTGCTTGTCAAAATCTAGTAAGGTTTTTTTTAGATTCAATTTTGATTAATAATACAACTAGCAACTGTTGCCCGATGACGGCCATAATGTTGCTGTATTTTTACTATTTTCTTCTTTTAATTTTGAAGATCCTTTCTTTTGGATGGGAGTCCTCAGGGTGAAGTTTCAAGTACTAAAAAATTATTCATGTAGCTGCTGACACATATTCCTAGGCAAAAACAGAATAACAAATCAAAACCCAATGTCCTCTATGTTTTCTTCCACATCAGCCATTTTACTTAAAAGAACCTGAATTATTAGTGAAAATGTCATGTTTAATAGGGCCGTACTACACAGGAGGAATGTAAGAAGAAATAGGTAAAAAAGAAGCAGTGCTTTTAAATTCATGTTAGGTGATAGAATTTTTTAATCAACCTCACCTTTTCACTGCATTTCTATTTATTTTTTATCAATTGTTAAGAATTTTGCACCACTGATTTTATGATAAATAACTTCTCCCTGTAAAGCATATAAATTTAAAATAGTCATTGATACAGATATATAAAGGATTTTTTTTTTTTTTCAGTACTTGCAGCTTTTGTGGTACTTTTAAAACAGGCCATGATGTAGGCCATGCTGCAAGCTGTCTGTGGCTGAAAAGAATATCAGACCACCTGTCTCAGTAGTGTCATAGTTATCTCAATTAACTTTATATTTGAGGCCTTCTCCAGGGCTTGCTCAATTTACATGAGCAGAAGGACACTGCAGCATATTCTAACCCATCAGTGTCCCCTGATCACAGACATGCTTCCTGTCCTTAGAAGAAAGCAGGGTTTGAGGGCAGCTGTGCCACCTTGAGCATTGCTGAGTCATGAAGTGAGCAGCAAGCCTTTGGACTGGTGTTCCCCGCAGTTATGGGCTGCTGTGGGCATGCTCTGCTAGCAGACCCTGACCGGTACCGAAGAATAGAAAAAGGCTTTGTTGGCATTTTCCTTTTTGACTGCTCAAGTGGAAAGAAACAGTTCATGTTCAACAATCTTAAATGTCTTTTCCAACCTAGCTGATTCTTTGGTTCTATGTTAGCATTTGCTTGTGCTGACCAGTTTTTTATAACATGAATACTCAAACACCCATATATCAAATAGCAAGGAAGTCTGTCTGAGGATCGCTGGTCCTCATATTTGTGGTAAGAAGAGTCTCCTATCTGGTGGTAATCATCATAGTGCCTGTGGAACACTGTAATGTCACCTGGTTCCAGTCCAAATCAGTTTCATACAGATTTAATTTTGCAAACACAGCAATATATTTCTAATCATGTTACTGTTCAGAGTGAATGACTTAGTAGACCACAGTCCAAAATATATTATGATGGCATTGCTCCTTTTCTTTTTTTTTTTTGTCCATTGATGGCCTACTTCAGTGATTTAGTTGTAGAAAATCTGATTAAACTCTGGTATTTCAGTGAAATTTCTATTAAGCTTCTGAAGACTAACCTTTCAGTATTGAATCAGAAATTATCAAGACAGCAATACAGGATCTAACTCTACTTCATTGTCTTCATGTGAGGTTTGGTTTTGTTTCAGTGTTTCCTCTCTCTGACTAGAAAGACCAACAAATAGAAAAAATTTCAAGTCTAATTGAAGAAGAAAGGAGTTTTAAAAAGCCTACATTTTCTTTAGATCTCTTTTTAAATATCACATGATAATATATTTGAAGGGTAATTATAGAGTGTTTCTTTATCCTTATAGTTTTAACTGAAAATAACTGTTTATTACTTGGGATACTTTGGAAAACTGTCTTGCAAGAAGTGGTGAAAAAAATTTATTGTTTTTCTGAATCAAAATGGAACTGCTAGTGATATGCTTAGGCATAAAATTTCAGTTATGAAATTATTAAATGAAGTGCTTTTAAATCAACCTCAACCTCTGATTTGCAAGAATTTCTGTTCAGCTTAGTGGGCACAATGTTTTTTAGATAGTTTAGAGTAAGTCAAGGAGGTCCTGTCTAGTGGAAAAATGAGAAAGAAGAACTTTTTCTGCTCAACTGTTGCTTCCCTGCGTAATAAAAAGCACACAATCACCCTTGTGCATTTATCTTTGAAAAAATCATTTCTACTGAAAATTTTCAGACAAAGTCACAGCTTGTCTGTTGAATATATTCGTGATGTTACTTATAAGTTTAGACAATCCGTTCTCATATATATTTATAGTTTATGTTCCATGATTCAGGAACTGTTGATGAAGTAGTAAGTAATAATCTAATTTTGTTATTGTGCTTGTTGGAAATGTGGGTGTAGTATTGAGAACAAAACAGAAGAAGTAATATGTTTAAAGCTGGAAATTGCAAGTGGCAGGTGGTAGATTAGACTGCTGATAACTCTGAATTAATTATGTATAGCAAAAATTCTGCTAACTGAGAGAAAATACCAGCTTTCAGATGTTTGGGGTTTTTTACTATATTCTGAGAAGAGCTGATGGCAATGCCTATAGTTGAGGTACATAGACTTTGATAGATTTTATTATTTAAGCTGAAATGATCTATTATATAACTGTGTAATGATCCAGTTACTAACACCTGAAGAAAAATACAAAAACCACAAAAAGTACAAAAAAATAAGATCAGTGTTTACGGAGCCATTGTACTGTCTATTCTTTCATATGGATCTGAATCATGGGTCATTTACCGCCACCACTTGCATTCTTAGAACACTTCCATCAGCACTGCCTCTGTACAATCCTAAACATCCACTGGACGGATTGTGTGACCAACACGTCTGTCCTTGAACAGGCAGCAGTCCCAAGCATTGAGGCCATGCTGCTGAGAACTCAGCTGCGCTGGGCAGGGCACATCTCCAGGATGCAGGACCATCGCCTCCCTGAGATCGTGCTTTATGGGGAACTTGCCACTGGCTGCTGCAAGAGAGGAGCCCCGAAGAGGAGATACAAGGACTGCCTGAAACAATCCCTCAGCCTTGGCCATATTGATCACCACCATTGGTCTATCCTGGCCTCCAATTGGGAGGCCTGGAGACACACCATCTATAATGCTGATGCTTCCTTTGAGAACACACATGGGATCACTCTCGAGGAGAAAAGACAACGCAGAAAGAATCGCGTCTCATCGATATCACCTGGGGAGTCTTTCTGCTGTACCTTCTGCAACCAGACTGGTCTATCTCACATTGGCCTTTTTAGCCATCAGCGCACTTGTAGCAAGCGTGGGTAGAGCCCTTCTCAAATCTTCGTTCGCAAAGCCTAGCCATGATCCAGTTATTAAAATTATTAGAAATGCCTCCAAATTAAGGTGCAAATGAGACTTTGTGCCAAAGTCAATAGTATAGACTTTATTTAACAGTAAATCTGAAACAGAGATAGATAGAAATAACAGAAAAAGGAGGGGGCAGGGAAGAAAGAGAGTGACAGAGGGATTAAATAGAAAATGTATCACCACTCTGTGGAACTGCGCGGCATCCCATGAGTCCTGTTTTTCTGGTCTTCTTGGTGATGAGGTTCCCACAAAATATAAGAGTCCAATAGATTAACATATGTTCAGGAGGTACCAGGCACCTCTCCCAGCAGGGAGAACTTTGAGATCTCTTGCAATAGGCTCTGGATTTGCTGCCTCATTTGGATCATGTGCAGTCCTCTGGTGGTAGAAGGCCTCAGGAATGCATCTGGGGGATGTTTTGGGGGTCTTTGATGGTTTATAACCCCTTCTCAGTTGCCTCTCAAATGAATGTCCTGTGTGTATGTGGTCTTTCTAGAGCTGGAGGGGCTACTCCTTCTGTTTGGTGTGGAGAGATTTCACCATCACACACCCAAAGCCCTTCTCCTCCTCCTCCACCTGCTGAGCCTTGTTTACTTAGAGATAAATCTGAACAATTGAAAAACTCTGCCCAGTATAAACTTGCTCAAGGTGTTAGATGCTCAAAAGACCTTTTTTGTCACTGTTAAAGAGCAAAAACGAAACAGGAAAGACACTAGTATATAATCACGGAATCATTTAGAATAATTTAGAATCATAAAATTCTTTAGGTTGGAAAAGATCTGTAAGAACAATTAGCCTAATATTGCCAAGTCCACTACTGAACCATGTCCCTAAGTGCCACATCTACACAACTTTCAAATACCTCCAGAGTTGGTGACTCAACCACTTCCCTTGGCAGCCTGTTCTCATGTATGAAAATACTTTCCATTAAGAAATTTTTCCTAATATCCAACCTAAATCTCCCCTGGTGCAGCTTGAGGCCATTTCCTCTTGTTGGATTTTTTTGTTTGTTTTGTTTTTAATTTTATGCCCAGCTAAATGAAAATAACAGTGACCTCTTTCTTTTTTTAGGTAATCATGCAGAGCAATCCCATGTAGAGATGTAAGATCCTTTATACTAGTATCTTAAAACTTCTGAAGATGTTTTGATTTATAAGAAGAGATTTGCATTAAACATTAAAACTAAATGCTTGAATTTCTGGTAAATTGTAATATCTTGCATCTCAGTTTCAGTTAAGTTTCCTGTTTATATCTTCAGTTATTCTGTGCAATGCAATATAATGTGATTATAATATCATACTTAGAAATCTCTATCTGGAACAACTCTCTCAAATGAGATTGTTTTTTTACTGTTATAGTCAGTATGATAGAATAAATCAACAAATGTATTAAACAATAGCTCTGATTATTAGTGGAACACAATCATAGTTCATGACTTTCATAATCCGGGCCTATTTGAACTGGTAGAGGTACGTTTTTTTTATTTTGTTATTCCTTGTGCGTATTAATTTCTGCAACTCCAAGATAAAGCACTGATCTTGTAAACAGTTATGTGTGTGCTTAGCCTTAATACTAGCCTGTGTCTCCATTGGCTAATGCCCTAAGGTACAGAAAATCGATTAAGATAATGCAACTGGCTTTTTTTAACTGTTTCAATCTGGAGTGTTACACACGTGAACTCCAGCACTTCACGCATATACACACTCTTGATGTCTTTTGAACATTAGACATCTTGTTTTCTGGCATACTCTTATTCTCTGATAAATAAAGGTACAATGAATACAGACCCAAAATCCAGATACCCCATTTTCATACTGCAGTGTGAGTGGACACTGTGGTGCTGGTTGTGTAACATGGATTGGTCCATGAAATCATCCATTATTTTATTGCAGACACTCACCTTATGTGTCACTGTTTACAATTCCAGTATATTTTTTGTGAACAAATTATATAAATTCTCCCCTTTTCTGTTAGTAATAATTCAAATGTTAAATCTTCAGAATTTGTCTTAATTGGACATGACATTTGTCTCTTTGGTGATGAACAGCTCCATGCTTTTTCACATCTCAGAAGGTCATGAAAAGTTTCGGTATGGTTGGAACATAGAGCAGATTACATAAATTATATCTTAACCAGGTAGCGATTTTTTCTGACATTTTAAAAGCACACCTATTACTGATTTCTTGGAAAATATGTTTGCGCATCATCATTCTCACTATCAATTTTGTGGTCTTTTTGTGTCAAGTACAAAATGGTTTTATTATTCTTGTATTACAGAAAGTTGACTTATTTTCTTTTTCACATGGACAAACAGGAAAAAAGTCCACAATACTAATAAAGCCAATGAAGTCACAATAATATATCATAAACATGATCTGACTATTCTGATTTTACTATACTTGCTCTTAATTTTTCCTAGTACATATGTTCCAGTAAAACCTTGTGCCAGATATCATATTTATCGATCGCGTTTTATGTTAATAGCAGATGATTTTCCCTTGGGACTCTTCATGACTAATGAATAACTGATAGTCTTAAAAATCTAATGAAACCAAAGAGAAACAATGTCTTTGATGTCACTGTGGTGATAGTACAAGGAGTAATGGATACAAATTGAAAGAGGGGAAATTTACTTTAGATATTAGGAAGAAATCTTTTACTGTGTGTGGGGGGTGAGGCACTGGAACAGATTGCCCAGGGAAGTTGTGGATGCCCCAACCCTGGCAGTGTTCAAAGCCAGGTTGGATAAGGCCTTGAGCAACCTCTAATGGGAGGTGTCGCTGCTCATGGCAGGAAGGGCTGGGACTAGATGATCTTCAGGGTCCATTCCGACATCCTAACAATCCCATGATTCTATAGTTCTGGTAGGCTTTGTAGTTCAATATGGAGATACATAGACTTTTACCTTGTCACTTTATTAATTCTTATCTCACTGATATAAAGATATAAATGTTGCTGTGTTTGCACTTTTGCCAAATTATCTTTACCTAGTAGAGGATTCATTTGGTATTGATACCTGTAACATGATGATAATCTTCACCTCTGCTGTGTAGCACTTTGTTTCTCAGAGATTTTGCCTGCTATCATTGCAATTTGACAAAGAAACTTTTTATTTTGGGATGTGCATACGGGGCAGGAGGTGGGAGTGGGATATACTGTACGAGTATGTGGGACTGGGATATCATACAAAACTGTAGCTTATGTCTTAAATAGTAAGTATTTCATCAGTGCAACTTGGAGCTGAATCAAACCTTTTCACTCAGCCATGAACTCATGATTTTGTCCTGTTATAGTTTTTGGCCTGGCTACTTTGTCAGTAGCTTTTTATTACTACTGCAGTGGATATGTGCCATATTTTCTATATTCAGAAAGAGTAGCTAATCATCTAATAGTAACTAAATTGATAATATTTGCATTTAAAATGAATGGTTTAATGGAACTGTTTTAAATTACTGAAACAAAGACTAAAAGAAGTGGTAAGATATTAATAATTTCTTTGACAAAATAATAATCATACAGCAAATTGGAAAACTTATTTTTTAACCCAAGTTAAAAAAATGTTATTACATGGAATGTATTTGTTTGTTTGTTTGTTTCTTATTTTGAAGCCTTCCATCTGAAAACTATCTGTTCTTTATTAGATAACAATATTTGATTTGTATCCTTAATGGAATTGTTTACCAAGGAGTAACACTTTTCTGAGTATTGTTCCTTGAAAATATATCTTTAGAGAGAAAATTTATTGAATGCACCTGAAAAGGTGCATTCCTCAAGCATTTGTGAAAATGGTGACATGAAAGGTACAGAAGGAAAAGTAGTAGACTGTGGTTGAAGGAGTGGGGGGTGTAGACTATAATGAATTCGAGGGAAGAGAAAGGACTCCAAGGTTATTTCTATTCACATTACCTTCATAATGATTTTAATATATATCACTGAAGAATTGCAGTTTGTTTACTTATTTGAATTAAATAGACAACTCATAAGAATTCATTTGAATTAAATAGAGAACTCATAGGCAAGATACAGTAATTCACATGCGGCTTTGCAAGAGATATTTAGGAGAGTTCACTGGGAAATCTGCTGTGGGGTCTTAGGAGTCAGTGAGTGCTTGTCAGTTTTTAAGAAGAACCTTTGAGAAGCACAGGAGCAGGCAATTCCACTGTGTTCTAAGTCAAGCAAGAAGTGAAGACCAGCTTGGCTGAACTCCTCATGAAACTCAAGAGGAAGTGCATGGTCTCTGTAAGTAAGGTCAGGCTTTCTACAGGAAGAGCACAGAATCGTGATTCTTTTATGCACAGAGACGACATAGAAGGGTAAACCTCGACTAGAGTCAAAACTAGCCAGTGTTGTTTCAAATAACAAGAAGTGCTTTTTTTAAGTATGATAGCAGCAAGAGGAGGTCTAAAGAAAACATTGGACCAATACTTTTTGATGATGGCCATCTGATTAATAGGGATGAAGAAAAGGTGGAAGCATTCAGTGTGGTTTGGTTTTTTTTCTCCCCTCTTTTATAATATTGCTAGACTTTGGGCAGCCTGATCTGCTGAGTTGGAGGACCCTAAGTGACCAGTGACTGTCCATTTGTGGACACTGAAATTGTAAGGGACAAGTTATATCAGCTGAATGTTCACAAGTCCATGTGTCCACAGTAAGCCGTTTGATACTGTCTCTCACAGCATCCTTCTGGAGTTGTCCAGTTGTGGTATGAGTGAATATAGAGCACTGGGGAAGAACTGGATAGAGGGCAGAGGTCAAATGGTTTTGGAAAATCAGGTTACATCTGGCTACTGGTCAACTACCAACAATGTTTCTCAGATCTCAATGCTAGGGCCAATCCTGTTCAATCTATTTATCAGTGATCTGGAGGCAGAAGTTGAATGCACCATTAGCAACCATGCCAAACTGGGAAATGCTGATGATTCTCTTGAGGGACAGGCCATACAGTGTCTTCTAGATAGACTGGAGCATTGGGCTATGATTAATGGGATGAAATTTAACAAGTCCAAATATCAGATTCTGTATCTCAGATGGAGTAATGCTGGACACAAGTATAAACTGGGAGAGGATTGTCTGGAGAGCAGCTCTGAAGAAAAGAATCTGGGGGTGCGTGCTGGCAGCAGCTCAGTGTGAGTCAGCAGTGTGACCTGGCAGCCCAAAACCCAAACCTCATCCTGGTGTGCATCAGACATGGCATCACCAGCTGGTCAAAGGAGGTGATTATCCCACTGTATTCAGTGTTGGGACCTTGAGTACTGTGTGCAATTCTGGGCCTCACCATTGAAGGCGGAAGTTGAAGGTTTTTCAGTCTGTCCAGAGAAGGGCAACAAAGCTGGTGAAACGGCTGGGAGTGGAAGGAATGTCTTATGAGGAGCAGCTGAGGACTTTGGGCTTGTCTAATTTGGAGAGAAGGAGGCTGAGGGGTGACCTCATTGCTCTCTACAGCCTCCTGAGAAGGGGGAGGGTAAAGGGAGGTGCTGAGCTCTTCTCCTTAGTATTCAATGACAGGAGGTGTGGGAATGGTTCAAAACTGGCCAAGGGAAGGTTTAGATTGGAACATTAGGAAGAGAGGTAGTCAGTGTCCCAAACCTGTCAGTGTTGAAGAGACATTTAGTTGATGACCTTAAGAATATGCTTTAACTTGGTCAGCCCTGAGCTGGTCAGGCAGCTGGACTAGATGATCATTACAAGTCCCTTCCAATAATTCTATTCTATTGTAATCTACTCTATCCTTTTGAGTTTGGGAAAATATTAAACTCCCATATTTATGTAAGTGTGTATTTTGATAAACAACGTGGAGCTTTCCAGTTATAATGATTTCCTACCTGCAGTATGGAGTAAAATTTTTATGGTGATTTATTGGTAGTTACAATGGCTACTTTGGCAGGTACAGAAATACACTCTAATTGTGTGGTGTGGTTTTGTTGAAAATGAATGAGAGCAGAATCCTGGCTATAAAATGCATAATGACATAAAGTCTTGTGTTACTAAAAAAAAAAAAAGAAAAAAAAAAAAGGAAAAGAGAAAGGAAAAGGGAAAAGGAAAAGGAAATGGGGAAAAAAAGGAAAAGGAAAAGGAAGGACACCCACAAATAGATCAAGAGAGAATATGCTAGATATTTTCCATGAAAAAAGAAAATTCTTGTTTACCGTAATGCCCACATACTCAGCGGAAATGAATCACAGATGTCTGAATAAGCAACTGGCTCCCAATCTAATACAGTTTACCAGTGAGATTAAAAAAAAAAAAAAGATTTTGAAATTTTGGACTAAACCAGCCCTTTTGTAGGATGCTTAAGAGGTACTGAGTATATTTTAAAACCCTGATAGAGGCTGACATCTTTTACCCTCATGAAGAGCTATAACACTTTGCAATCATCAGGTCATAAAATCCTGGAATGATTTGGGTTCTAAGGGACCTTTAAAGGCCATCCAGTCCAAACCCCCTGCAATGAGCAGGGACATCTTCAACTACTACTAGTTGATAGAAAGCCCTTCCAACCTGACCTTGAACACTACCAATGACAGCACATCTACAGTGTCTCTGCATATTCTAGTATTTCACCATTCTTATCTAAATCTAAATCTTAATCTAAAATTCTCCTCTCTTAGTTTAAAACCATTACCTCTTGTCCTACTGTTACAGGTCCTGCTAACGTATCTGTCTCCACCTTTTTTATAGGCCCCCTACAAATACTGCAAAGCCAAAATAAGGTCTCCCTGGAGCCTTCACCAGGCTGAAAAACCTCAATACTCTCAGCCTGTTCTCAGAGTAGAGGTGCTACAGCCCTCTGTAGTTTTTGTGTCCTTCGTGTGAACCCACTCCAAAGGGTCCATGTCTTTCTTGTGCTGAGACCTCCATAGTTGGATGCAGTATCCATAAACTAGTCATAATCATCCTAAACTATTAAATTACTAGTAAATAAATAATCATAAATGTCTTTATTCTTTATAATACAATCAACTATTCAATTTGCAGTATTTCTTAGCTTCTGTCATTAATCCAGTTTCTGAAGTGCAGAATGAGAGTAATCCTAAGATTTTGTTGCATAAATGAACTTCTTCAAGTTACATTTTTAGAAAACATTACTTTGAAAACCCAGTCCCTAATAATAGGACTGTACTTGCCTAATTCAGGCAAATAAAAAACTGTGGATAAAAGGAGAGAGTGCAGTTTATTTATTTATTTATTTAATTCAATATCCTTTCACACACTCCGATTTTCACCTCTAGCCCAATTAATATCTTTCTGTTTAAACTGGTTGCTGTCTTTTGCATTGATTATTGACAGAGTGAAGAGGTAAATACAAGTGAACTAAATTAATAACTCTTTGCTTTATTACAGTCCTGAATAATAACTCTGCTGAGTTTATTATAATTTTTATTCTCAAATACTGTACCAGCTTCTGCTGCTTCTGGAAAGAAATGTTCCAGGTTATTATTTCACAAGTAGTAGCTGCCCAAGGGATATGGTTAGATCAAATTGTCTCTACAGATTGTCCTCTGTTTCTAGTATTCTAGTGTTATAGAGTTCTTTGTTTCTCCCCTTGTGACATTTAAAACTTCAATTATTGTTTCTTTGTGTGTATGTGTGTGTTCCTTTATCTTTTATCTTGTTTGTATTATTTACATTAGTGTGAAACATCACAGAGCTTTTGATTCCTGAGTGAATGGAATTCAAAATCTATGCAAGTCTTGCCTTTGGCCCAAGTTGCCATCTTCTCTTGGAACTGAACTTTCCTCTCAGATCTAAGCCTGTATTTTATTAGATATATTTTATTTGATTTTACTTGAATCATGAATATATGAATAATTCAGTCTTGATTGAGAAGATGGAAAATAAAAAAACCTATTGAACAAAGAAGTCTTAAGAAATCAATATATAATAAAAGCTTTCTGGGTTAGTGGTCCATGTTGCACAGTATCCTGCCTCTGACAATGTCAGTGGGGAGCTGCTGTTTAGGGAGAACACATTAACTTGAGCACCTTCTGTAGTCTGCTCCTCTAATACTTTCCAAGCATCCACAACTGTTGCATTGAGGTTGCAAGGGTGTGTTACCTTGCCTAGTCCTTACACTATCCTTGTGTGAACATATTGTTCATGAGTTTGGCCTTTTCTGAGCTTGCTAGTACTATGCTGTGGTAACAAGTTGCAAAAGTTCACTACCTGCATTTTAAAGAAATATTTTCTATCTCTTTTAATAGCTTCTCTTAGTTATCTTCAGTTATAGTGTTGTCAGATATGATGAACAACAGTTTCGTTATCTTGTATTTTATTACCCAGAAGAAATTACTGTCATCTTCTCACTATGAGATTTCACTGAACGCTACTTTGCCTTTTATACAAATGCTGAATAATAGTACAAAAAAAAAAAACACCAAAAAACAACAACAACAAAAAAAAACCACAAAAAATGTAATAATCCTAGTTTTCTTGCAGCAAAATACATCTTTATATGATCCTCTTGCAGTACATTAGTAAAAATTTACCGGTGGATTGAAGAAATTGTGTAACCACTATTAATTATTGGTTAATACTGACAAATTTAATGGGAAATAATGGAGAGAATGGACCCTGACATAGAGTGATCTGAAACACCTGAGAAATTGACATAGGCTAAAATACCACTGAAAATAAATACTGTTCAAATATACCTTTCTTTGCGCTTCTCAACCTCAAGTCCTCTTACCTTTTTTGGGGGGGTAAATGGGAACTTCTGTGACTTCTCCTTTCATTGAAACATCCAAAGAATCCTAGAACTATCTAGGTCTCTTAATTGGTTAGATAGAAAATCTAGACAACCAGCTCAAGCTGAGTTACTGGAGGTAGAGTTAAATCAGATGAGTACACAAATGCCCAGTTTATATGGAAAGGGAAGTTACAATAGGCTTTAGCATGCACTAATCCATACCTTGTTTGAGTAACAGGTGTATTTTTACTTGAATAACTGAAGTATAGTTACAACTTCCAAATTTGCTGAAGCAATTAAACCCCTATTTATAAAGAAAACCTTGGGGATATCCAGCAGGCCACAATCCTGTGGTTTTTCCTTTCATGATCTTTAATGAGTTTTGAATAAAAAAATATATTTCCTTATAGAATAATTTTACTGGATCTGAAGGAAATGATAACATTGATATCCAGGCTGCTGCTGTTAATAAACTGTTTTAGCAAATGAACCTCATAGATTATAATTTTCTGTGGTTTGTCTAGAACTTTACAGCTCAGCTGTAAATAGTTTTAGAAATTTTAACATGATCAAATTAAGTGATTTAATTTAATAATTTAACTGTGAGAACTCTTTGCCTCTTCCACATTTGCTTATTTTACTTCCAAGAGTTTCATCTTTTGAAAGGCTTTAAAAAATATCCATTAGCAATGCCAAAGGCAAAAAAGTTTAAAGGTTTAAAATCTGTTCTCTTTCATGCCCCAAGTGTTGAATCAGTGGAACACCCAAATAAAAGCATAGATCTTTTAGCATAGCTAACATTTTTTTTCTCTGAATCACTTTTTCCTTTTCTTCTTGAAAGTTTTTCTTTTCTGAAATTCTGTTATTTATATATGTCCATCTACTTGAAAAAGCCCTTTTGTGTCTTTGTTACTCAGTCCTGAGTCCTTTTATGGTTTGTTGAGGGAAATGAGCACTTGTGTCACTTTTCACATTATAGGAAAGTCTGCAGCATCCTGGAAGCCAGAGATATTTCATTGGTTAGAAGGTGGCTTGACTTACATATCTGAATGAGAACATACAAGTTACATCTTATCACACCTGTATAAATATCATCCAAGATGCTACATTTTATTAGTGAAATTTATTACTTGAAACAAAAAAGTGTATAATCAATATGGTGTATAATAGAGAGGTTACATGGCATTCACTTAGAATATAAATTTAGAATATAATAGTGATTGAAGGATATTTAGGGCTCTGTTGCAAATTATACATAGGACCACTTCCCTTACCAAAATCTTTCATTAAGTGACTATTAGGCACATCACATAATCTTTCTGATTTATTTGACCATAGTGTATCTTCAGCTTGAGTATTGTACCAGGTTCTTGGTACTCAAAAAATGATAGAGGCTTGAAGGGCCCAGTAAAGCTAACAAGTATGATAAAGACTTAGGGAAAAATTTTCTGAAAAGATGTGTTGAGAGCATTTCCTTGTTTGCTCAGAAGGGAGTGACTGGGAAAATTAATCATAAAAGTCCTCAAATATCAAAAAAGGACTGTAACAAAAGGAAAATAATTGCTTTCTGTGCATGTTACACCTGGAAGTGTTAATTAATGTAGATTGCCAGATTTCTTATAATCTTTTATTTAGATTAGATATAAGGAATATTTTTTTCACAAACAGATTGGTAGAACACTGACACAGGTTGCCCAGAGAGGTGCTCAATGCCCCATCCCTGCAAACATTCAAGGTCAGTTGAACATATCTTTGCTCATTGCATGGGGTTTGGACTAGATGACCTTGAAAAGGTTCCTTCCAGCCCAAATTATTCTGTGATTCTATGAATTTAAAATAAGCTGTTGGGGTTGTTTATCCTGAAAGGAAGCTGAGGGAAGACATTGTCACTCTCTACAACTACCTGAAAGAAAGTTGTAGGAAGCTGTGGGTCACTTTTTCTCCCAAGTAAAACAATAGAACAATAGAAAATGGCCATCAGTTGTACCAGGGGAGGTTTAGGTGGGACATTAAGAAAAATTTCTTCGCTGAAAGGGTCACCAAGAATTAAATTATCGTCTCTGGAGATAGTTAAAAAACACATATATGTGGAGTTTGGGGACATGATTTAGTGGTGTACTTGGCAATGTTGGGTTCATGGTTGTACTTGATGATCTTAGAAGTCTTTTTCAACTAAAATGATTATATGGTTCCAGTACTTGTAGAATAAAGAGGCATTGTGCTACAAATATTAAAAAACCCCAGGACCTGCAAAGGAGAAACAATGAAGAGATTATATACATATATATGTATATAAGACATATATATATATATATATTATTATATGTCTTATGCTTTAAGGGGTATGCTTTTTACAGAAGTACTTTCAAGTGATGTTTGGATAAACTTTTTAAGATTAATTAATGATTATGACAATAATGATAGTATTAATAGAAAAAAAGGAGAAATAACAACTTTCATGAACAAATTTGAGGACAAAATTTCAAAATTCTACAACAAATAACTGAGAAAAGAATAGAAACTACATTAGTAAATGTAATTAATTCAACAAATACATTGTTTGTTTTATGCAGTTTACATAAACCTTGACAATAGAGATGCTTTTTGCAATGATGAAGCTGCCATTTGAAATGGCAGCATTAGAAATGAGAAACAGACCGCTCATATGTGTAATGCCACACAATGTAATATAGTTCCTCCAGGTTTACTTGAGCTGTCATAAAGAATGCAGAAAATACTTACTTGGAATAAGCATTTCAACTGCTCACGATGTGAATGATGTCACTATATAGTAGATTTTTTTTAGTTTTGTAGAAGCCCAAGTTTGCTACTGAACAGACTCTAAAGACCATCAGCCTACAATGTTACACACCTTACCATGTAGCAGTAAAGGCAGGATAGGAAGGGAAATCTAAGATCATTTATGTCTCTATAGACTCTATTTTTTATTTCAGTTCTACAGTATGGCTACTTAAATATTTGAATAGACAACCTCTTTAAAAAATCAGTGTATCCTATTAATTTGCATTAAGAAATCTGTTTGTTTCAGTTTTCTCAGAAATGCTTTGTTTTCACAGTAATAAAATAATTTTCCATCAGCATGGTGGAAAAATGAAAGATCTATTAAGTACTTTTACACCATGACAATGTCACTTTGTTATTTACTAGAGAATAGACCTTCACTAGCAAAGAGAATAGAATCAGTAAGCTGTAGTGTCCTCTTCAACTAATCTATCCTAGATATACATATTTGCCAGTAAAAACAAAACAAAAGTAAAAAGCCTGGTATTTTAATACTGAGTTGTTCCTCCTTTACATCATACGAAAACATTTAGATTTATTGCCTGATTTTTCAAGTGTACATCCCTGTGTGTAAAGAATTCATTCCTGACCATGAGTGTGTCCAGTAGACAGCCTCATCTGACTAGGAAAAATGTTCTATTAAGATAAAGATTCCCACTGTGTCAGTTCATATCCTATCATAGCTTAGAAAATTAAAGGAAAAGTAATAAACAAATGAGAGAAACAACAACAACAAAACAAATAGCAAACAAATTGTGGGTCATTAAGTCTCTGTGAACAAGAAGATCATCGCAGTACAGTGTTTGTCTATCCAAGAAACAGCCTGACATAAATGTGACTTGCATGCTATCTGTACTAAGAATAGATTTACTGGCAACTGTTGATGTGGGTGGCATGCACTTCATAGTTAAGCAATCAATCACACAGACTTTTGAGATTTTTTTTTTGCATATCTGCAGATGTTTCTATAGAAAACACAAAGAATTAAGAATTTTAATCCTATTATAGCTTTTCACACTTCCATAGTTATGTAAAGGTTTATAGAGGGTACTTCTTAAAAGTATCAAAAGGAAGGATAAAAAGTATGTTGAGACTTGTGTGTGTGTGTATATATATATGTATGTGAAGAATAGATAGAGTGGCTCTAAATAGAATGGGAGCACAGGAGTGATTGGGACTAAAATGAATGAACAGAGCTTGTGTATAAATAAAAATGCATTATGTGTTTTACTGATTCACTTACCCATTCATTCAGTGTAGTGGACATCATTTTAGATGGAATATAAACAAAAGGCATAACAGTATTTCGCTCCTTGTTCCACTGCATAAAGCCCCCTTTATATAAATATTCACTACTGTATCCTTGGAGTTTGGGAGTACTTTGTGTCATTCAGAAGCATCTGTTTCTGGCAGACACCTGAAGTTGTGTCAAAGCTCTTTTAGCTGGGAGGGTGGTCACAGTAATCTAGGGCCTCTAGAGCTAGAAAAAAGGAGAATGAAGGGAGAATTACTTTTGAAGTGGACCAAAAATGGTACATTTACACTCCATTTAGATACTGCCTTTTTTTTTTTTTTTCCTGTGACATTTTTCAAGACTATCTGATATTTAAGAATTTTTAAGTTGTGTTTTGGCTCTGATAATATTCCTTTATTGTGCTATCTTTACAGCAATGTGCTATCTCCACAGGAGGAAACTATACCAAATGCACAAACAACATATTCAAATTTATTACACAAAGGCTCCTGAAATCTGCTGCTTTTTTATGTCTGCTAAATTTGTAGCTATTTGCATGTATTTCTGAGCTGCCAGGATATTTCACCTATTCATTATATTAAGAATAAATTTGTTGCTCATAGTTTAGATAATCCAGGGGAGGTAGCTGTCCTTTTAAAAATAGTCAGTCAAAGGTGGACTGGTTTACTTCCTTATGTAACAATGAATTTTAACATGTACACTATGAGTGGATCGTATATTAAAGCTATAGACCCAAGGGGGATGCTTAAGGGCTCAGGAGAAGAAATTAATCCATATTCCATCTCTTGCCTTGACTACCAAAATAAGGAATGAAGCAGTGTTATTTCTTTCTGTTTATTTAAGATAGAGTGAAGACTGAAGAACATCACTCATGAAACCTGTCAATGACAATCTCAGAAATGTTATTATGTAGACTGACTTCAAAAAAATGGCTTCTGGCAAGAAGAAAAAGTGTAGGCCCTGTTTGGAAGAAAGGAATGCAAAGAAGCCAGTGCTCAGATATTTCCTCTTCTGCACAATAGAATATTGGTCTTCACAATGTAAATGAGAAATCTGAGGTCAGTTGACACCCAAGGAAGGTTTATGTAAAGTGGCTTTGGAGCTTTTTGTATGCATCAGTGAAGCTACACTTGGTTCATGCAGTTTTCAGTGAAGGATATCCTACTAAAAGTTGCTAGTTTTAAACTCCAGGTGTTCATCCAAGTTATTGACTGCTGTCTTAGGTAATCCAACAAACAAATCTGGTAGATGAAAGCATGTGTTATTTAAGACTCTCTGTACCTGTGTTGTGAAGAGTTACAGCTAAAAATTATCTCCTTGAACTCCATTCAGAAAGAAGTGAGAAACAAAAATTTCTGACAGAATTGTAATAAAAGTACCCTCATATTCAAAAGGACTTCTAACTCAAACCTACAGTGAGAGACCAGTAACACAACAGGATAAGAACTTTAGAAAGTTTTCTTTCAAGACATAATACCAATCTGCTTCCACTTACTCTAAACCCCACTATTTTTCCAAACTAATAGAGGAAAGGGACAAGGCTTTATTGATAGAATGTGGTTTGCACTGTGAAACCTGGATACCCTGTCAGGTGAATTTTGGCAAAATGTTGTGAAAAAGAAATCAGACATCTACTTGATGTTAAGGTGATTGCTCACATCTGGGAAACCAACGTAAAAAAAAAATGAACAGAGATACTGAATATGGTAATGAAATAGCTGTGCAGATTTGTTTATTTGAAAAGACACTGTGTGGGTTTACTTTTTCTGTAAATCCATTTAGAGTCAAGGTCAATTCTAGTGTTTAAATTGTACGAAGCACTAACGCATCTAGGGAAAGTTATTTTACATAGAAATTACACCTCAGTTAAATATTCCTTTGTGAGTTCCTCAACCAGAATTTCAATTACACCTTGCTTTGTCCTAGCAAGCCATTAAGAATCTTTTTGAACGGTTTGCGTAAGAAAACTAACCTGTCCCCTTACACTGTGAGCATGTAAAGAAAGGGTCAATTTACCTACATTCTAATCCTAAATGGAATAAATTGCTTCCATTGAAATCTGGTGTTATTTGTTGCAGGCTGCCTGTAAGATAGCACTTTCTGAAGATGATAGAAGACGTTAATTGACTTTGTAGTTCAGTGACACTAGGATAAGTGATTTTCTCAATCAGACAGCTTGGCTTTGAGACTTGTTTTCATTTTTCTTCTTCTTGATTTGAAAGGTTTGTATCAAATATGTAGGAGGCACTTGATGGGAGAAACATAGCATGCAACACATAATTAGTATGATGAATGTATCAGCCAGTGTCTGCTTTTAGTTAACTTCCTGGAATTTAGGGTAAGTGCATTAATGCCCTAGGAGGAAAAGCAGAGTGCAGATGAGGCAGGAAGAAAAGAGTAAATAAAAGTGTTCTTTGCTGTTAAGGATTAGTTGAGAACTAGCACTTAGGTATTAGAAAACGAAACCCCCTTTGTTTTCTGAGCAGTGTTACTGTTGGTATTGTTTAGCAACCAGTAGCAGATATCACATATTATCCAAATGATACATATAATAAATCATATAAGATCCAATATCTCTTCAAGATGTTATGTATTTTGTAAACAAATACCAATTTTTTCTTGCTCAGGAACTCAGTTCCAGCAACTTGTGTTCTAGTGGAGAATAAGTAAATTTACTCATTAGTCCCTTTTTGCTTACAAATATACACATTTAACTGCACTACATGGAGAGCAGTTCTGTGACCTGGTCTTGATGGCTTAAAAGATCATCTTCTCTTGCTGTGTGTTGTGATATGTATCCAGTAGGGATAGTCTCTTCATTCCTGCCCCTCTACAGAATGAAAACATATTGTGTAGATACAGTTCTCATAGGTGGAGGTGGGGAGGAGAACAACACAGTAATGTTCCTTCAGATTCTAATAAATATAACTGGAAAACAGAAAAAAGAAAAAAAATCTTGACAGTTTCACCCAACTGCACATATATCATCAAGAAAAGTTAAAATAATGCCAAATGTTGCCGAAATTAATTTTATGTAATGGAATAATCAAGATAAGATAGCTTTGCAAGTCTGTTCCCTCCCACTTCAAACCTGTACATGGTTTAATTTCCACAGGCCATATTTAAGTTGATAAGAGAAGAGTCTTTTTTTGTATTTGTAATGCTCTTCATGGCCAGTTCCGCAATAAGCTTTTGTAGACTTTGAATTTTCATTTTGTTTCATTCTTTCTAGACTTTCAGAGTTGTAAGTCTGTGTGTAGTTATACTGACTTTATTACTGATAGAGTCACTTTAAAGGGTATTGCACAAACTTGTTTTTAACTGTGTCTTGGACCTCTGGCTTTAAAATGTGTTTGTTATCAGAGATAGGAACTAGCTACAAAACTTACTTCTGGTTATGAATTGATACTTCTCCAATACATGTTCTAATCCAATTTTTATTATATCTCATCTTTAGCTAGTAAAATACTTCATACTGACAACTCATCCCTAACTGGAGGTACTGGTGTATGAAAAGCTGGGCATGAGCTGGCAATGGGCCCCCATAGCCCAGAAAGCCAACCATATCCTGGTCCATCAAGTCAAGGGAGGTAATACTTCTCCCCTACTTAGCTCTGGTGTGACTCCAGCAGACGTACTGCATCCATCTCTGTGGTCCCCAGCAAAGAAAGGAGATGGACCTGTTAAAATGAATCCAAAGAAGGGCTACCAAATGATCAGAGGGATAGAGCACCTCTCCTGTGAGGAAAGGCTAAGATAGTTGGGGCTGTTCAGCCTGGAGAAGAAAAGGCTTTGGAGTGACCTTAGAACACCT
The DNA here is from genome assembly GCF_003031625.1 of Empidonax traillii. Classification (NCBI taxonomy): domain Eukaryota; kingdom Metazoa; phylum Chordata; class Aves; order Passeriformes; family Tyrannidae; genus Empidonax; species Empidonax traillii. The sequence continues at coordinate 322,203 of NW_020955849.1, forward strand.
TCTAGTACTTTAGGGAGGCTGATAAGAAAGATGGAGACAAACTTCTTAGCAGAGATGGTTGTGATAGGACAAGGGGCAGTGAAACTGAAAGAGAGCAGATTCAGGCTGGATACGAGAAAGAAATTTTTTACCATGAGGATGGTGAAACACTGGAAGAGGTTGCCAGGTGCGGTGGTGGATGCTCCGTCCCTGGAACCATTCAAGGTGAGGGTGGATGGGACTCTGAACAACCTGATGTAGCTGAAGATCTCACTGTTTTTTACAGAGCAGTTGGACTATATAACTTTTAAATGTCCCATCTAACCCAAATTATTTTATGATTCTACTGTTTTACCAAACCATTTAAAAGCTAATCCAAACTGGCAATCAGGACACTTCTTTGCCAGAGAAGGCTTATTAAGAACTACTGTGGTAGATAATGAAAATTATTCTAATTGTAAGGTGGGGAAGGATGAATGGAAGTGGAAATGATAGGAGTGATAAATCTAACAAAATATGTCAGCATAGATAAAATCACCTGTTTTAAAACAGAAGATTCAGTTACAGTCTGTAAAGAGCGTGTTTATATAAGCATAGTTACTTCTCAGGACATAAATCAAGAAGGAATTCTGACAGATTGCTAGGGGCTATACTATCAAAGGCTTTTAACAAAAAATAACTTTAACAATGCAAAGTTATTCTACAATCTTCTAGGCAGCCAGCCCGAAAGACAGGCATGATGATTGAACAGTTTTTTAAGGCAGGATGCTATATTCTGTACTAGCTATAAAAAAGCCTGAAAAGCTCCCAACAGCCACCTCTGGCAGGAAATTGCAGTACTCAAGGATTTTAGTTACACACATGCATGTTTTTTCTTACAAAGTCATCAAGATATGAAAACAAGAATTTTGTGACTGAAGGAAACAACCCTGATGCTTATAGATATATACTGTTTTCTGTCACAGCAGACAATAATTCTGTTAGAAAATGTATTCTTTTTGGAAAAGCTTGGATTACTGAAATTAAAACAATTCATACAGTTGTTTTCATTTTTTTATCAAAGGTCTTTGAAATACATTTTATTTTTATGTTTATAAGTGGGAATTTAACTCAAAGAAAGAACATCTTCAATATTAGTGATCTTTGGAGTTTTGAGGTTTTTTCCTCATAAGGATTCCTGAAGCTTTTTACTTTCATTCTGACTCTGAATTGCTGTTTCAAACTTCTAAAGAAAATAAAAACATTTTTAAAATATACTTGATCTATATCAGACATAACATCAAGAGTCTTAGCCAGTCACTTTTTTCCCCATGTCTCTCTTCTTGTGTCCATAAAGTCATCAGAAGTTGAAGTACTGATAACTAATGTTTTCACAACTTCCAACATATCTAGCTAATCACGGCATGCAAACATACTTCCATAGCTGAGAACAAATGTAAAGGTTTTAATAGAAAGGAAGTTTGAAATCCCTCCAAATCTAGTAACACACTTTTTTTTTGTTTTATTTTTCTACTCAGAAAATAATTAAATAGAAGACAGCTCAATTTGTATTTTGCAATCATAGTTTAAGGTACAGGAATTAACTTCCTATTGTCTAAGAGAAGCCATATGACCCATAAGGCCATAGGCCACAAGGTCTATGGTCATTGTTGTGAAAACCTACTGAGAAATACAGTATGTTTCACATGGACAGCTATTCAAATGCAAAACAAATTGGACATCATATCTGAAATCAGCAACAATTTCTCTTTGAAAGAATAAAATAAAAAATTTGACACCAAAGAATGATGTTTTAGCCCAAAAGTGGGATTTGTAACTGAACATTATCAAGAGGAACTTATGATTTAAAAATCTTATATATTTAAGTAAGATATCATGTGGTTTTTTCCCATCAGAATGTAAATATATTATAGTAATGTGATGCACAATTCATACACATTTGCATCAAAGGTGAACATAAAACTTCACTGGTTAAGGTTGACCTTTCCCTTTAGTTTATTGCCAGAAGATTTATTGCAGCACATAGTAAATAAAGCATAAGACTGGGCATTTCAGAATTTCATTATGATTTTTTTAAAACTTTAATCTTTATGTTATTCCTTAGAAATAGGCTATTATTTTTGAAACATTTATGGATGCATCGTTAGATATAGACAGGTCCTCAGTCCTATATAATGCCAGTTATACAACATACAAAGTCTTTGCCTGTTACTGTTTCCTACTTTTTTTTTTTCCTTAACACAGAGATTTCAAATAAATTCCTTCAAATGTATTGATCAGGCATTTTTCTTTCACAATTACATGTATTATCTTATATGAAATTGGAAAGATAAAATGCCTGAGAAATGATAAGTGAACCCATAAATTAGAAGTTGTTTATTTTGTAGGAGTCAAAATGAGCAACTTCACTGTTTCTTTTAGTTTTCAGAGATTTGTACAGTATTTTACGTTTTCTTAACACAGCCAACGTAAAAAATTGTCTTTAAAAATATTTTTAACTGCAGTGTTTTTACTCTTAACATGGACACCATCAGTTTGTCAGTTCAGAGCACAAACCATTGTGGAGAAGGGGGCTTTTTTTTCCTGCATGTTTAAACAAATTGCAGAGTTTGTTTCTTTGTTTTTTTATTCTTTCCTACAATAAGTCCCCATTTTGGACATACACAAAGTTGAGCTCTGCTGCTTCATTTCTTCGTAAGTGCATTTGAAGACAGTACATTTCCTTTTCATGTTTTGAATCACTGCAGAGATGAATAGAGATAATGACAAAAAGCCATAATTATGCATGAATAAAATGATTGTCATTTCTAGTTGAGTTCCTTATTCATTTATACATGTAAAATAGCCATATTGCATTAAAGGTATAGTAATATAGCAGAAAATAAAACCCCTTACATTCCAGCTGGTCCTCAGGGATCAAAGGGGCTGGCTGCAGCTGGGCTTAATTTCTGATTGTAGCCAAGTTAGCACTATGAGGCTGGTTGAATTCAGTAAGAACTTTCACAAGCACAGATTCACAAAATAGTGCAGTTTTGTGAGTATAGGTCTGTCACGTAAAACAAGAACTTGTGCAATCACTGACTAACAAATAGTGCAGTTTGCCAATCTGATACCATAGGCTGTCCAAGTTCAATGAGAACTTACAGAATCCAGATTCACGAATAGTGCAGTTTGTCGAAGCAACAGAAGAGCAGGCTCAGGATTGTTGTTGACTGACTCCAAAGTGTTACATGTGTTGAGATACTATAGTAAGAGAAGGCTGTTAGCATTATATATATACATATACATACATGCATATATCTATCTATATATGAATATACACACGTATATGTAAAAAGTATTTCTGGGTCTGCTCCAATGCAGTTGGAGGGACAAAGCTCACCTAAAGGTGTCTCTTCAGAGGAAAGGGATGGACACCATCAGCTGATACTGAGCAAGTACAGATGTTATTTTTCACTCTCTCTGTCTTTTTGCCCCAACCCCCTTGTTTTATATTATATTTTTTAGCCCTCCCAAAAGGAATAGAACAATCACTGTGAACAAACCCTGTGAACAAACATACATGTAAGGCATGTTATCTTTTCTCTTATTTTCATTCTTAAGGATGAGAAAATTAATATGTAAATAGGGCTTATAGAGAGTCTTGGTTGCTTTTAGTCAGAATTTGTAATTTATACAAAAGTAAAATAAACGCTTTGGTCCTCCTCTACCTGCTGAGGCAGCAGTAAAGGCTATTTGATCTTTGCCAGAGAGTATTTGTGAGCACTCTTATCTCCTTGAAGGATCAGATTTACAACAAGGCCTATTATGCCCAGTGAAGGGGCAGTGAGGCCATAGGCTGCTACAGAGAGGCAGATGCCCTTCTGTGCCTCATAGAGACAACATCAGGCCATGAGACCTCTGCTTCACCCCAGACATCCTTCTGACATTAGGCCTGGTTCATGCCTGGTGCAAGACCGGTGGGGTGCCCAGCTCACGTGTTTCTTAACCAGCCTCATCAATTCTTCACTGACTTAAAGCAACTCCATGGCTAGTCTTAAAATTTACCATGATACCAGAGAAACTGTATCATTTAGACTTGAAAAATGCAATGACTCCTCCTTCAGTTCCTTTCAGAATTCCTCCTGAAGTCAATTTATTTAACCAGAATTTTGTTCCATTCTTTTGGCTTTGAAAATACTCCGTTCTTGCCAGCTGCTCAGGAGATACGTGTACCAAACACAAACATTGCATTCAAGTAGAGCATTATAAGACATAACTAAAACCCCATTATCCTTCCAGTGGTTTGCCATTTGACAGGTTTGCACCTGCGTACACATGTTTAAATTATCTCTGCTTTGCTATCAGCATCTCAGTATTTTAAGTTGGTAATGCATCTAATGGTCTGGAAAATTATTTCAGTGTTGCTTAAAAGCTGTATATGACACAGCAGTGTGTGGTGCAGTAAACTCTTGTCAGGTAACACCACCATGAAAACAGTGAAATATAGTTATAGATAGTGAACTGGAAAATAAGATATCAAATTAGCTTTTCTTCTCATTAAATAATTTTTTAAAAAAATAAGTAATACTATCTTATGATAGCATGTCCATGTATGATTTCTTATTAGGGGAATTATCTTTAACTTATGTTCTGTTTATAACGATCTGTCTGAATGTTTGTTTAAATAAAAATAATTTAAAAATGCAAAATATATTTATATCCAGTGATGTGTACTTTAGCCCATCTGTATCTCCCTAAATTTTACTTTCAAGGAAAACAGAACAAGAAGCAATGAACTTGTCCCGTAACTAAAAAAGTTCAGACTAGTCATTAGGAAAAATTATAACGAGATTTTTAAAGCACTGGAATGCATTGCCTGTTAAGAAACACCAATTTTCTTAAATGATATCTTCAAACATATTAGATCAACATGTGTTGGTGCTTCAAATATAGTTTACCCTTCCTTAGGACAGGATGAGTTGTTTCTCTGTGATTCTTTTACATTATACTTAGGCAGTAAGATTTAGTGCTTGAAAATTATATCCTCATAGATTGCATTCACATAGAAATTAAAGATTAATTCAGGCTGATAAATGTTTTGGAGGGGGGATGATAGTGACTGTATTATTTTAAATGCTGTCACGGTGATTTTCATGGTGACATACTCATTCCTTAGCTCAGGGGAAAAATGAAGCTAATTTGGGGGGGTGGGGGTGGTTGTGGTTTGTTTGTTTGTTTGTTTGTGGTTTTTTGTTGTTGTTTGTTTGTTTTCAGAAAAATATAACTTTCATTAAAAATATGAAATTCAAACTTTCTATTATTTTAAAATCTATAGCATAACTGACAAAACCCAAGAGCTATTGAGGTGACTAAATGAGTATTCTCAAGATGCAAGATTAGTCTAGCCTGGAATGAGCATACTTACTCCTGAGCTGTCTTTGAATTAATAGGCTAAATGAATTTATGGGAAAGTAGGTAAAGAACAAAACATAGAAATACTAGAAGACAGTAAACACCGAGCTTACTCAGTGGAGGATGAGATCTTGTGTTTTCCTCTGGCATTTCCAGAAATATATGTTCATCTGTATTAGACAGCTACATATACAAACTTTAGTTGCTCTGAGCAGTGATCAGTAAGTTCACTACTTTCAGGATGCACCAAACTATAGAGCATGTAAAGACTTAATTTACAGTGGAAGATCTCTTTATTTCCTGGATGCATGTAACTGGCTATCCAAATCCAAAGTGGGATATATAAGACATCTCACTGGAAGCATCAGCTGGTTAGATTTGCTGTGTATTGGAAAAATGCACAGAACTCTTAAAGACTGTCACAACAACATTTCAGACAGGTACACAGAAAACACCTTGAAAAAAAACCTAGGATGGATAGACAACCTGGTTAGAAATCTGTCTTTTTTTTTTTTTTTTGTAAGTTTTTTCTAAGTTTTACACCACTCTCTTCTGTGTAAAATTCTAATTTATATTAATTTCAAAATTGGAGACTAGAAGATCATATACGAAATTTATTGCTTTCATAATCTTTCTTTCCTCTGTTCAAAAGGATGGAGGAAGGAATTGAACATAGCCCCCACCCCACATGCATGTGCATATATAGCATGAAAGGAACATGAAGTATTTTTCTTTCTTTCTTTCCCTCTTAAATTTTTTTTATATGAGTCTTTTTTGGATAAGTTATTGATAGCTTCTACATTTCTATGCTATAACCAGTATTCTTGTTGCTCATAGAAGCTTATAGTATTAAAGGCATTTTATTGTTCATAAACAGGGAAGTGGGAACATCATCATGCTGCAAACTAAAATAGGTAGCCCCAGGAGAAAACATATAAGAAGAAAAAGTCCTTTTAACAATGTAGAAATAATCACAATTTTTGACCTGATGGAGTGTTTAAATAATCTTAATGAGTTCTTATGTGAAGAAAAATCTATACTTAAGTGTTTCACAATATTTCAGTGGATTTCTTGAAATGTGCTCTGTTCCTGAACAAGGTGTTCACAGCCAATCCTCTATTATTTAGAACTGTTCAGAGTAAAGTTGAAGGACATTGAAAGTTGGTGGAAATTCTCAGGCATTTGCATAAGCACTTCTAGAACACCAGACTGCATAATTTGGTTAGTATTGCCCTTTAAAATGTCTGCATTATATAATGGTGTATTGGTTTGTTTTCCATTTTGCACCATTAAAATAGGCCGTATTTTCTCCAGAGAAAGTGTAGCTCTAATAATGAGTCACAAATACAGAAAACTTTGCATAGTTTTCAGACTCCATAATTGCAGGGCTGGCAGTTTAAAAAAAAAATATTTAAATGCTTTTTGAAGTTTCAGAGATTTAGTCCTTCATATATTTTCTGACTATTTAGTCAGTGTGTTCCTTTGAATATACCACTCACTAAACTCATTAAACACATATATAATTACCAAGATATAAATCCCCAGTGCTGACAAGTCAGGTTTTTTTATATGCTTTTATAATAACAATAATCTTACAACAGAATATTAAAGATTCCATTTTGACAGATTTATGAGAATTTATGGTGCTTATACAGAATCATTGCAGGCATTTCTTCAGTACTTTGCTTCATATAGCTTTCAAAAATGTCTAAAAACACTTAAGAAAAGTTCCTTCTGTGTTAGATATGTAAAGTTCAAATAAACAGTGAGAACTTGTAAAATGCACAGAGCCATAACCACAGATATTGCAAGGGAAGAGAGAGTGTGTGTCTGGACTCCAAACTACAACTCTTTTCCTGAAATCAAGATGTAATGGTAATCTGTATGAATCACATACATACATTATGCAGCAGTCATACTCATAACAGCACCCTTCTAGAGCTTGAAAATGTGAAGGGAGTATAGCTACGGGTGAAAGGGACTGCTCTGGAGCCAGCTGGCCAGGGCTGCTTTCTAATCATCCCTAAGTATTTGCTGTGCATCATTATACATATTGCACATAAAAACTGGAAGGAGCTCTGAACTATGTGCAGCAAGTAGTCAGTTCATCTCGTGGTCTGTGAAGCTCCAAGTTTGTCGAGAACTCTCATTCAGTCTCAAAGACATGGAAGTCCCTGTTTATGATTCTCAGCTGGTACAGATGATTGACTGACAAATGATAGGCCAACAAAGGACTGTTTGGAATGTGGACCTAAATGTTCTGTTATTTGGTCAATATTATTTATTCGATCATAAATTATCAATAGTTAATAAGTATCATTATCCAGGAAATAATAAATGACCAAACTCCTGTCTAATCACCCTGGTCTAATCACTGTCCCCTGCTGTACACAGCAAGACTGAATCTTCAAGCACGTCCCTTTTGCTCTACTGATAATCAGTTTTATAGACAAAAGAAACTAGAGGTGAAAGCAATGTTTTGAAATTTCATTGCCCAGAGTTAGGCCACTGATTTCTCAGGGATAAATGGGCATACTTAATCACAGGTCATGTTTTTAGATTACTGTTTTTCATGCATTTATGGTTGAAAATTGCACCTTTTTTATTAGCTTGCTAACATTTAAGAAAATTATTTTGCTAGGGCTTTATTTTTTTAAGAATTAGAACATGCTTTTAATGCTTTGAGATGGCTTTTAGAAATTTCTAACATCTTATTCTTAAAAAAAAAATTGTTAAGCAGAGCAATATAGCTGTCTCCTTTGCAAACTATGCATGTATAAACCATTAAATTATCTCAAGATTCTGAGGATATAGATGTCATTGTCCTTTGATAAATGAAATCTTTAAAAAAGGGTAATAAAAGTCTGTTCTCCAATCTATCTGTAAATGGCTTCTGCAACACAGTTCCTAAAAACCCCAAGTGATATTGTGTTACTGTTGTGGATCACCATGTGAAAGTTTTATGCACATCAAAATATATTTTTAAGGTTTACTTTTTCGTCTCTTAACAATCAGAGTATAACTTTTTACTCAGTCTTTGAAAGTATTTAAAAGAATTTCTTAGGAGAGTATATCCTCTGAGCTCAAGCTGTAGATTGTCCCATAGACTGAAAAATTTTCCTCATTAAAAGTGAATTTTACAAGTGTAGGAGAGTATCTAATCAAAATTAAGAAAATATTGTTGACATAAATGGGCAACCTCTAGTAGTGCTAAAGCAGCAACTCTGAACCATTGCCACTTTATGGTCAATTATATATTAGAAGCTATTATTTCTTACATAAACAGAAGAACTGTTTATGTAAGAAATGTTCTTGTTAGAAGAACTAACAAGAGTACAGCAGAAAATAGCCATGCAATTTGTTCAAATATGAAATTCCTTGACATTTAGATACTTCATTTTAATTTTCATTTTTCTGAGAGTTACCACAACTAAGTTTTGCAAATAGCTGTCCTAGATCCAGGAAAAAAGTAGTTCTTTGTAGGTATCTCCTGACTTAGATCTATTTAATTTTCAATATTTGGGTTAATTTGCAATAGCTGAGCTTTAGGAAGTCAGAATCTTATTTCACACACATACTGCTGGTTTACATAAAGCTTGTATCAGAAGAGGCAGTTTTAAAGTTTTCCATGACAGTTTCATTGGTAGAAATACACCACTCACAAAGCTTCCTTCTGTAATTATTCTGTGTTTTATACTCGAGCATCACTGTGACCCTCTAGCACATAATGAGTTTCACTTGTATGTTGAACTTTCTCCAGTAAGACAAGATGGTAAAAGACTCTGGACAATCTAAAATTTAAACACAAAAGAAAATGTAGGATTTGAAGTAGAGGTAGAGAGATTCAAATTTAATTGCTTCTTCCTAAGAGGAAGGAAATGGCCCAAAGAAGCTTGCTGTCTATTTATCTTATTCCTGACCTCAAGACACTGAATCAAATATATATTTTGCTCTTCACCTGTGATTTATGAACAATAAAATGTAAACAAAATGTAATTATTAACCAGATTCTATGAAGCTGTAACAGCAAACTTGCTCATATAAGACAGTCTTCCCTGCTATGAGCTCCTGTCACCAGTAACACCTGCAGAGTGAAAACTCATCAACTAGATTACTAGACTGACAACTCAGTCCTAATCATAGTAAGCAGCTTTTTGCCTAAAAATAAAAGATAAGATTCTTTACCAATGTCAATCAGCATAACTTCATTATCTTGATTTGAAGTATCTGGATTTATACCATATCAAGACTGACAATATGAGGTCCTGCTCACTTTCATCATGTATGTACTTTAAGAAGACCTTAAGAAAGGTGGACAAGAAAAACATTTGACAGTTCCAAACATGGCAGGCTGTAATAGCCGGATAATCTGCACTAAAAAAGCTCCTGCCCACCCTGTTTGGGATTCCCCACATCTGGCATCTTGGTACCATGGAATATATATGGTTTTACCTGGTATGTGAGAGGATCTTTTTTGTTTACATATCAGATTCTAGATATGTAGCTACATGTAAAATTCTTTATGTCTGCTGTTTCATATTACTTCAGGTCATTCTAGAGATTTAGCAAAGAGAGCAACACATACAGAGAAATGTTTGTTATTGTAGATTAAATTTAGAGAAAGGAATTCCTCTACAGACATATACAAAGAAATCACTGGACAAATAAGTTTCTGTGCTTCATTCTAAGAAGAATGCTGAAAAGAATTCAAAGTGAAAACTGGTATACTGATCTGAATCTCTATTTCTCTTTCATTTTGTCATTATAATTAGAAACAGATGGTATTTTTATATAGTCAGTGATGTGTTGTTCAAGAATAATTAGGCAAACAATAATAATTTAGCCTAGCAATAAGTACTTCAGTGGTCATTTTCTTGATAGCAGTGTACACATAACAAAGAAACAACAAAGACTTCTGTTTTCAGCCAACTGTAAGATTTATTGTACTTTCAGGTAGAGATTTATCTCTTCTCTGACTAAATCAATATCTAACTCTCAGGTCAATAAATCCTGATTGAATCTCAGCAGAAGTCAATAGCTACCTATTATGTCACCTAATACACAAAGATTTTGTGGATGTTGGGTTTAAAAAGAAAATAACAGTTGTGAACGTGTATCAGAAGTTCTAAAATAGGATTCCTTTAAATGTTATCTCTATAACATCTTCAGCATTTTTGTGTGCATCAGAAAGTTACGAAAATTGTGGTTCACTTAGTGCTACTAGACACATTTTCAGCATTCCATCATATCTATTTATTATCTGCCATGGTTTCTTAGCATTCTGTTTATCCAGAATGCAGCTGATAGATATTTTTTCTTTTATGCAGAGTTTAAACTCATATTTTTTTATTCTGTGAATAGATTGGGATGTTTATACAAATACCAAGATTTCAATGGACTCATACATTTTTTATTTATAATTTTTTTTTCTTTTCCAGTGAATATTACAATAATATTTTGTTTCTAGAATTTTTCTTTCAAGGACCTGTAAGGAAAACAATCACTCATAGTTGTTGTAACATATATACATGTATGTATGCGTATATGTATTTACACTCTGACACACTTAATCTAGCACAGAAGCACTTTCCACAGGTAAGAATTTTTTCATTGATGGGATTCTGCTGGTTGTTGAATTTAATAGTTTTGCTTTGAACAGACCTTAGCTTGCGTGGCCACTATTGTTACACGTCATGCAGAATTGGTTTCACTAGTTCAGGTACCTAGGATACATGGAGAAAATTATTCACATTTCCTTATTGGCACCAGTCTCTTATTTCATACACACTTTACAAATAAGCGTACTGAAGTGCTCAATAAGGTTGTACTCTGACTTACAACAATTATAAATTATGCTATACTGCTATAAGGTCCTTAACATGTTATACATGGGGCAATGAAGCATTGCAGTTCAGTAGAATGTTCATGGGTATGTAACGGGTAAGTATCATGGGGATAAAAGAACAAAATCAGCATAAAAATACTTGGTCTGTTGGCTAAGCAAGCTTTCTCACTAACAGGTTATCTGAATTATATGTCTTGACCTTGTCAGTCAGTTGTAATTAAATTAGCACATGAGATTTTGTCCACATTTGGAATCTTTTCAAGACTGTATGTTGCATTCAATTTTTTTAATTAGCTGGACACCATTTTAAACCTATTTGGAAGGAGGGGGTTAGAGTCATTGTCTTTCTTCTTGACCTCTTATCAGGATGATTAACTTTGAAAAGAAACCAAAGTATTGCTCACTAGGCAACTATGTTAATTGTCACCATTTAGGTACATTATTATGAACTTATTAAAGATAAAAAGTTTAATTTGTATAAAAACCTAATTCAATGCTAGTAGGCAAGAGATGTGAAGTCAAGTCTGTGGTTCCATCTTTATTTTCTCTCCTTATGAAGGAAATAATAAGGAGCTTTGTACTATGAATGAAATAGCAGCTTTATCCTTCAGCTGCTCTTATTTTGTCATTTTCATTCTAGCTATAGATTAAATATATTTTTGTGTAAGTTGGAAGGTATGTGACATTACAAGAAGAAATGTTCAATACTGGCAGTCAATTCTATTTTGAGAGCAGTATTTCCAAGCTTGTGAGTATAAGTAGTTAGTTTTCAGATAGTTTTAAGTCCTTTCCTGTCAAATACGATTTCCTTTGAGAAGACTGATTTACTTAATTCCCATCTGCTATGTTCAGAGGTTACTGAATGCATCCCCTTTTCACTTAATTGGTTTTTTTGTCATGTGTCGTAAGGTTGTTCCTTCTCACAAAGGATTAAATACACCTGTAAGAAGTTTATATCTCATGAAATTTCACCTAAGAGTAATTTCATCTCTTCTGGCATTCTTTACCCTTGCCTTCACATTGGCATCGTTTGCTTGATTCCTCTGCTTACCTACCTGACAAGTTGTGGAGAAGTCCTCAATACCTAGACAACATTAAGATATATGTCAGTCATATATATCTGTATCTAGGTATGTCTAATAGCTATCTTAACCTGAGAGTTTATATCATTATACAACCAGCAGTCACTTATTACCATCTTTGAGTAATTATTCCTTCCTCTGCCTCATTAGGTACAGATTTTTCTTTGTTTTTAAAATACATTTTAAATAAATTGTCAAAAAAGGAAAAACAGCAGTTTGTTGGTTTGTCAAAACAAACAGCAGCTGCATCATATTTCTACAGGCTTACCCCATGCAGCTTTGTCTGAGACATGCCTACTGCATTAACAAGAGCACATCAGAGCGGGTTGCTCAAGCTGGATAATCTGACCATTGAGCCCTGTTTGCTCCAAACCACATGCTTCTCTAGAACTACATAAATGACACTAATTCAGATTCAAATCCAAGGATTCATGAGTCTGTGCAAAACTACCAAAGTGTCTTCTGTTAAACCTGAATCATTTCATCATGACAATCTTGCAGAGAATTAGTATATAGTACCATGGTCCTATTACACACAAGATTATTTTTATTCAAAGTCTGTCTTTAAGACTCTCTTCTACTTCTCCATACCACATCTCCAACATTTTTATGTAGAAAAATTTAAAATGTTCAGTGATGGAGTAACAATTTTAGAAGAGGTCAAAACCACTCAGATAGGAGATTTGCTTGAAAGAACACTTAACTCCACTTTGCTGTCTGAAACAGTCACATAATTTATATGCAATTTGTACTTCAAAAGAAACTACTTGCACAGTTTTAGATATAACATTTCATAAAAAATTTCTGTGGAATTAGTTATTTTTTAAAATTTTCAGAATCTGCATATCAAAAAAAAAAAAAAAATCCCCCTTTTCCCTATTGACTTCTTTAGAAAAAGAATTTAGATTTATGAGGAACTATAATTTTTTTCATGTACCAAAACTAGGAAGGGCAGTAGATTCTTCCTGAATAAAGAAGTAGATAAGGAAATTTGCAGAATGAAAATGTGTGTCAGTTTTCTGAAAGACCAAGCTAAAGAAATCTGTAACATGAGGCTGGCAAATTTAGGCAAACAGTAAAAAAGGAAAATAGAGGAGCTGAGACAGAACTTAGTCACAAGAAAACATGACATTCCAGTTAAATAGACAGTGATAAGTAGTAGCAACAAAGCACATAGTAAATGGCTATGAACTGGCTACCTAGGAGGTAGGAAAAATTTATCATCAATAAAGAGTTGTCTTGAAAGGAAGAGATTTCACCAGAGCTTTACAGGGATATAAGACCAACTCTATTCAACCTCTATCTGTGTGGATTAAAAGTAAACACAAGACTACCGTTGATAAAGTTTTTGGATTACACAAAGAATGCAGAATGACAATTGAAGATGAGAACCGTCCATTCTGTAAGACCACCTAGATTGCTTGATAAACTGTGGCACTAAACGCAATAAATGGAAAGTCTTACAATTAGGCAAGAGAAGGGTGAGAATGTATCCAGGAGAACTGTAACTATGTAAACTAAAACAGTTACAAGTTTGTGAGGGAATAATAAACCAAAAAAAAACCAAACCAACCAAACAAAAAACCCCCCAAAAATGAAAACAAAATCAAGCCCCCACAAACAAGTAAATGAAAAACCCAAACCTCCAAAACAAACAAACAAACAACCCTTAAATTGATTCTGCATATATACTGTAGAAAGATTAGGAAGGTAAAATTTACATCAGAAATTGTTTGGGGGGAGGGTGTAACATTCTTAAAATATCAATATAATTTTTTTCTGTTTTTTTTTTTTTTTTTACAAAATTTTTGAAAGCTGAAAGGAGAAAATAATACTATGACTGTTACTCCTATTTACTTTATCAGAAAGGATAGCTTCATGAGACTATAGTGTGAGATATCACAAGTTAGTCTGAAAGAGGGAAACAAGAGTTGACAGTTTGAAATTGAAGGTTCGCACTATTAAATAAAGGACAGACCTTTGACTTTATGATGAATTAATAGAATATTCAGTCAAGGAAATATGTGATATTTTCTACCTCTTGATCACTTCAGTTCAAAATTACATGCTTTCAGGAGGACTTACTTTAGCCAAAATCAAATTACTAGATTCAGTTCAGTGCTAATTCTATTAATGGCCTGAGTTCTGCAGGATATCTGGTGGTCCCATTTAGCCATTAATAGTAAATCTGTTAGATGAATTAGCCATTACACTTGAATATCCTGGAGTTTTGAAATAACTTATTTTAACTGTGGATGTATCAGGTTGAATAAATTATACTAAAAATCCAAGCTATACATAGATTTCTTTCCAAGGTATGGATTGTTGCCTAAAAAAAATCTAAAATTTGAGGATTTGAATCATTACACACACTATACCTAATTAGGTGTTAAGCCATGTAATGTGATTGGTACTAATATTTTCGGGAGAAAAAAAATTTTGGTTTTGTTAAATAGAAGAGAAAACAGCTAGGTTT
>NW_020955849.1:337011-368487 GCF_003031625.1 Empidonax traillii
AAATAAAACAACAATCCCCTAACACTAAACCCAGGAAATATCCCTTCCAAATCCAGTAATTTGGACGTTCCAGTGAGCTGAAGGCAATGGGACAGGTACAACACTTTAGGAGAAAATCATCCCTGTTAATATTGTCCTGATGGTTAAACCAGCCTACATGAGGCTGAGGGAAATGTACTGTGAACCATACTGTTGGGAGTAACCTGGATGAGGAACAGGGTTTTAGAAGGTGGAAAGAAAATACTTCTGGCAACATAGGCCAGATGGAATCAGACATACAGACTGTTTGTTAGATTGTGAGCTCTCTCTCCTGCTGGGGGAGAGCAGGTTTCTCTGACTGGCCAATGTCCAGTCAGGGACAGTTAGTTTTCCCAATTAAGAACTTAGTAGTTATCTAGAAGATGCATGTATCCCCCTATTAGGTATATCAGTCTTAAATCCTATCCAATGCCCTGTCCAAGTTTATGTGTACCTATCCCCTTTTTCCAGAACCTTCCTTATCTGTATATAAAAACCTTCCATTTTGTAGAATAAAGTTAGATCAGCCTTAGCACCCACAGCTGGTGTCTCTGTGTGATTTGACCTCTGAGCTCGGCTGATACACCACCGGGCACAATGAGAGAAACCTCAGCTCAGCTGTGAACCCACTGGTCCAGAGACCCCCGAAACCCCAAACTGTGTTACCATACTAACTGAATCAGAGGTGGCAAACCTGGCAGACATCTACATATGCTTTAACCATTGGAAGAGAAAAAAATGAGAGCTTCCTGCTCTCAAACAAGGTGGCTGTTTGAAATGTTATTTCTATAATAAACTCCTTTGATTATAGCATTTGTGTATTGCAGATTAGAGTTTCTTTTCTTCTTTCTGCGAGGCGACAGGGCAGCAAATTCTAAATTTAGTTAATTTGATTATGCTTTGCATTATGAAAACAGGGGAAGGTGCTGTGATTACATTTGGCATCCATGCAATTGCCACTTAAATTGCTGTATTTTCCACTCAGTTAGTGAAGCTTTATTCAAATTCCTTACTTTAGGAGGCTTCAGCATAAGATTTTTTCATTTTGCAATTTCAGTCTGTTACTCATAGGGATTTCAAAGAAGACCATATTTACTAATAGTAATTTAAGTAGAATTCTTTTTTCTCCTGGGGCCATTTATTGTAGTACAATCAGTCTGATTAATCCTCTGCCTTCTTTTAATACCAAATGAATGCTATTCTAGCATATTTCTTAAAAGTTCTTACTAATTCTTTAAAAAATATTACTATTTTGTTTTAAAAATATGCTTATTTTTTCAATTTCCATATTTTTAACAGTTGACTTCAAGTGTTGTCTCTATGTGTTGGATTCATGTATTTAATTTCAATGATAATTTTCCTTGAGAAATGTCTGTCTTTCAGTACTATATCTATACTATCATGACTAGAGAAGAAAACTGACTACTAACCGTCATTTCTATGATGCTATGAGTTTTAGCCATGAAGTATCTAGTGATTTCTCTGTAAAGGAACAAAATATATAATGTTACTTATATAAAGCAGATCTGACTCAACGGCCGAGATTAAAAACATTTTAGTTATAGAAGTATTCAGAATGTGGAGCATGGCCATAAACTTTGTGTTGCAAATTTCTGTTTACAGTGATAATTTGGACTAAAACACAAATCTTAGTCAAAGTCTATTGGGACTTCTAAATTTGAAGTTTATTTTGAAGTTTTGAGAAAAAAAAAATGTATCTGTTAACTTGTGTTAAAGTGCAAAAACTGTATTTTTTCCTCCTTCAAGGAAGAATATTATTAGATGTTGAAATTTATTTTAATGTATGCAATATATTCAGAATATTAAGTTACAATAAAATAAAGTAGATACATATCCTAAAGCAAAATAATATTAATGAAATTATCATTTGCAACTGTTCACATCCCTCAGTAAATTGTAAAATCATTGTAAAAGCATTGTAAAATGTAAAAAAAAAATTGTAAAATGTTTAATGAGTTATTAAATAGATATTTAAAATTATATTTAAATCATTATTGGCTATGAGCATGATAAGACATATATAAGAAACTAGAATATGGGGATCTAGTATGATCTAGGGCCCCTTCATCAAATTTCTAGTGACCAGGCTCATGATCCAATCAAATAGAAATTTTCCAACAAAAAAAAATACTTACTTGCCCATGACAAACTTGTTTGTCATTAAAGTGGAGTTGTGTTTTCCCCATTAGACAGAAAACCTTTGAGCTCAAAACTTTAAAATGTTTTATTCTGGGGCAGTTCCATTCAGACATCATGTTGGACTAGGCTGTGGCTCCTGAATCTAAAATGAGTTCTTATTTTGGGGATGTAATAAGATAAATGAGTTCAAATGTAACGGACTGGTGTGTAACTACACAGTTAAATACTTCAGTAAATGCAGTTAGGTACTTGGCTGTGGCAGACATTTCCTTGATATTTGTCTGCACTTGAATAAAGTCTTGAGTTTTACAATCTCAGTCACAGTGGAACCTTCTGTTGTAGCTTTTCTTGTGTGCAGGTAAAATGGTTCTTCACAGAATACGAAAAGAGACAACATAACACACTGTCAGATTCTGTAGACCTTAGAAGTATCTTACAGAAATCTTGGGGAAAAGAAGGTATTGACTATAAAGAAATGTGTCTACTAACTTGCTCAGTATCTGTGTTAAAGTGCAAAAATTGTATTTTTTTTCTCCTTCGGAGTAGAATATGTAGTAAAACTACTTATTAGATATATTGTTTAGTTTTAGTTAATCCTGTGAGAAGCAAAGCATAAGACTGGATCCTTATTGGGCCTTTCCAACTTAAGATACTCTATGGTTCTGCAGTAATTCTGGTCTCATTAATATCACTGGAGGAAAATGCTGTGAATATATTATTCAATTATAGATGAATCTGCCAAAAACACATACTTTGTATAAAAAATAAAAATTTTGTGATAAGAAAAGGTGGCGTTAAAACCTTATCTGGAAACTAGGTAGGTTTCATGTCATATTTCAAATAGAAATTGTCACAAAAAAACCCCAAAACTAAAAATCCTACAAGAACTGGTGTGATTTAGAGCTGAACAGACTTAGAAAAGAACTTAGAAGAAAATGTGTGTCCTGGGAGATCCTTCCATATGGGATAAAACATCTGCCGTAATTTTAAGATGGAAATAGGTATGACCATTTGAGAAGGCAGAGGTCCAGAATTGTGCATCCTTCTCAACTCTGTTCCAACAGATATGGCCTTCCATATGTTTTATGTGATTTTTGGCACAATAGTCAAACTAAAAAATTCTTCCCTTAGTACAAGAGACAGGATGGGGTTATATCTGCAATGACATCTATGTCTTGATTTTTTTATTTTCTTGCTTTCTTTAGTAAAGATGAAAAAATATTGGAGTCTTAGCTGAAAAGCACTCAGCGAACAGGGTCACAGTGCTGCCTAACAAATATGAGGCAAAATCAAGGTGGTGTTTAAATTTAAAAAGCCTGTGACAGTTTTATTTTTATTTTTTTCCTTACTGTTTTAATCAGAGAAATATCTTTCTTAAAATGAACTTCTCATCTTCTTATGGGGTTTATAGGAACCCCTGCCAAGTATACAGAAGATACTCAGGGCATTTCCTACTTTCAAAGAAACTGCTGGAGCATTTAATATTATCTTATTGAAATAGATATATAAGAAAGTTCTCTTTATGCATTTTGGGATCATGAGAGAAACTTGAAATTATATGTGATTTTAGTGCTATACTGCTAGAACAGTTGGTGGAGCTACTAGTGACAAGGATAAAGCATTATGATCCTCACGGTAGTTAGATACTTCATTTTGATCTCATGATTTTAGGATGTATAGATATATATGCATCCCAAAAAAAGAGAGAGAACTAAATCTTCCCTTATGTCCTGCCTTCAGCACAATAAAGTTTAAAACTAATTTTCTTATACTAAAGTTTGCATATAAGTTTTTGAAACTAAAAACTTTCCCATTTTCTTTACTCACTTTTCAGAAAAGAGTAATTTTTCAGAACCTGCTTGCAAGTGAGAGAAGTCAAATGATCCTTATTAGCTATCTATAAGCATTGATTCAGTATCACACCCTCTGAAGCAAAAAAGAAGAGGAAAGTAATCGTAATACAGAAGAATTTGTTTGTTTAAATTAATTTAAAAATGTGACTCCTGTATTTATGAGGATAGTACAGAAGACAGATGTTCTACTAGGTAACACTTGGTCTGTTTCAAATTGAAATAGAAGGTTCTAAAAATCCCATGCTTCTTACATGCATATGCATAAGCATGAAATGTTCCGATACATTTGATGTCAATGTAAAAAACTGAAGCAATTTATTTGAAAAATGTCAAAGCAGGATATTCTTAATTCTAATACTTTCCTATATTCCTATTTTTCAGTAAAATTAATTTTCAGGACAGTAGTACCAAATTTTGTGAACGATATTTATTTTTATGAAAATGTATATTTAAATTATATCAATTTCTTTTATCCAAATGGCTCCATAAATTTGTGTTACAATGTGTATAAGTTGTGGTTAATTTCAATATATCATACTTCAATTTCCAAAACAAGAGATCTGTTTCAAACTGTATCAATTTAAGGAAAAAACACTGATGAATTAAAACAGATTGGTATACTACTTTTAGTCAGCTTGTCCAAAATCTATACTTTTGATGCAAAGGAGGTTACAGTGCAAAACCATATTAAAATAATTCTGAAACTACTTAAGATACTTTGCTTTAGTAGCTATTATATGTTTCAAATTTACCCAGAAACAACATTTCATCATTCTATGGTATATTTTATTACTGATTATTGCAACCACTAACTTTAGGAGTCTGAAACAAGTTAAGCTAAAACCTTAGTTCTTTGAAAATATAATGTTTATAAATTTTCAGGGTTCTCTACTTACTTCAATGGAACTCACTCCAGTCTATCAATGTCTTTTATGTACTGGTGTGCTCAGAACTGGACCCAGCCCTCCAGATTTGACCTCATGAATGATGAGCAGAGGAGAAGGATCCCCTCTCTTGACCTGCTGGCAATGCACTTCATAATATATTCTGGAAAACTGTTGGCTTTGTTTGCTACAAGGACACATTCCTGGCTCATGTCCAACTTAAGGACCACACCAGATCATTTTGTGAAAGGCTCCTTCCCAGCTACACTGTCCACGGCATGTGCTGGTTCCCTAGCATAGGACTTGGCTTTTCCCTTTATTGAATTCCATGATATTTCTGTCAGCCTGTGATCAAAGAAATTATCAGGGCCTAATTTAAAGGCATCATCATAGGTGAAAAACGTCCCCTGACTGAAACTGAGCCCACAGTGTTGACTGTCCCTACTTTTATTTTAATCTTTGCTTCTGCATGTATAATTAACTAAATGTGAAAAAAAATTCTGACAGTGATGGATGAAAATGAATAGAACTTTAGGCTCATACAATTTTGATTTTCTCTCTGTACTGTAGTCAAACCTATAAAAAGCTTATCTTTTAGTTTATAGACAATTATTAGGTAAGTCACACATAAATCTATATGATTGACATATATCAAATACAAAGGTATCTTTTTTGAGGTTTGTCAAATAAGAAAATTTAGCTTTTGGGTAGTTTAAGAGGTATGTCATATTTTAATTAAGAAATTACATTTTGTTAAAAATTTATGTCTTATTCAGTGAGGTAAGAGTTCCCATTCATTGATTTTTCTATTAAGTAGCTATTTAAGCAGATGCAATATATGAGAAAACCCTATGGGCTAGGAATGTTTTATAAATTGGATTGTTTACTAATATAATAATTGATTCAATAAATATTACTTTGATTTCTCTATAACCTCAAACAAATCAATTTTCTAGCAGCATCTGACATCAGCTTAAGAGAAAGGTTATGCCTAGCCCTTGCTCCTGTACAAACAAGCTAATTCTGATAATTTGTTTGTTTTCTTTCCCTCACAGGAGTCATCAGGACTGCCTTGCACAACATGGACAGGGAAGCCAGAGAGCATTATTCTGTTGTCATTCAAGCCAAAGATATGGCTGGGCAGGTCGGAGGGCTGTCAGGGTCAACAACTGTAAATATCACGCTCACTGATGTCAACGACAATCCACCCAGGTTTCCTCAGAGTATGTACAATTTCAACATATAACTGATTTCAAAATCATTTTGATTTTCAGTGAAGTGAGAAGTTATTAGTGAAATCCAGTTAGTAGTCAAATTCATGGGGAGAAGGAGCTTGGGAAGTGTTTGAATTCACCAATATTTTATAATTTTCCATTGTTTTCAGATGAACTACAGAGTTCAGATGAACCATAGCTAGAATACTGAAACCGGTTAAAGACGTCTTTCAGTTAACCACTGGATAGGAGTGGGATAGGTGACAAAGGAATACTCTTGTCATATGTGGATTATTCTCCAGTCCTTTTTGAATGCATATTTCAATAACTGTATGTTTGATCCCACAAGGGAATTATGCTATTCCTATGGTAGATAACAACAATAGATAATGCATTAAAAGATTTAATCCAGCGTGCCTTTGGCTGCTTCCATACACATCTATCAATTTTTTTCTTCTGTTTCTTTCTCTATACCAAAGTAAACCTTAAGGATCAATATGACATTACAGATGGGCAAAAGCCCATCTGTTGTTGAGCTACGATGGAATCTGCCTCTATTCTAGTTAAGTAAATTGTTAATGTTGATGTCAAATATTGTTATCACATGCATATATGAAGAATTTATACTAGAATGCTCTTAGAATATCTTAATATGACCAGTAACAGGAAATTATTTTCTGTCCAGCTTACTGGATGTAGATTGATCTGACACAGTAGCTGCAGTCTTGTAGGAATTCTGAATTCAGTCGATAATTTATTTAAAAATCCTCTGGAATGTAAATGCATTTCCTTGTCGTGATGGCTCAAAACCAGTAAGAATATTGTAATCTGGTCTTAGACATTGTGTAAGTTGTTGTAGAACTTAATGGATTGGGAGCTATAGGTACCTCCACCAGGAAATGCATTAAGCTGTTTGAATCAGAAGATTTATAAAGTAGTAGAGATCATAAAGCTCCATGGAAAAACAAAGCTCTCTGACAATACATATTATAAAAAATCTGACCAAATAGTAAGTAGGTTTATGGAAAGTGTTGTAGAAATGAATATTTTTTCTGTGCCTCAGAAGCACATGAAAACATAAAGTCTTTCAAACACAGCCTTGAATAAAATATATTTTGCTTTATGTTCAAAATTTTCATTGCATCCATGATTTTATTTAATACTTTCTAACTATTGGAAAGGCAAAAGGTAAGGCCTATCTTTGAACAGATTTAACATCTGAAAGAGCTAAAGAAGAAGAAATGTCCTAAATTTCCTTCAAACTCGATGCAGAAATGAATCCTTACATATCAGATGTCAAAAATTGGCCTATTTTATTTTGAATGGAAGGGTTTGATATCAAACTGACTGGCAGGCAGAAATGTACATTTGTATATACATTTTTTTAATTCTATTAATTTTTTAAAGAAATATAATGTATTCAAATTATACTTTATACATTTGAAGGGATTATAATAACATTGAAAACCAAAAAACATCGTTTCACATTTAATGAAAACTTTTTATTTAACAGAGAAAAAAAAAATTTTAATATTTATAAGTTTTAACATAAAATATTTTTCTTCGAACAAGTCTTGTAGAATACAAGCATTTGCTTTCTTTACCACAGTTATGAATGACATTGCTTCTTTACTCCATTTCAAGAAATATATTTTAAAACCCTTGGAAGAGAACAGAAGCTATATGTCAGTAATAGAGATTCAAAGTACAGTTGATCTAAAAAAGGCCATTGTAGCATCATGAATTATTACAATAATACACGAGTCTTGCACTAATAGAAATAACTTCATTGTTTATTTTTCTTCTCTTCTGTGTGCCATGATTTTCAGTTAAATTTCTCTTCAATTTCCTTATTAGACGGAATGCTAAATGAGACTTACTGAGGCCTGTCACATTCAGAATTGAATTCAAGGGAAGTGCTAACCAAAACTGCACATATCGAGTGTATAACCCTTGGGACAGGCTGAGCCTCAGCTAAACCACAGACTTTCTTTTGGTCAGTTTCCTTTTCTCCGTTACCATACTTTTGAGTTTTGAATCTGATTCTAACTGTATGAGTACCTGACTTGAGAACATGCTGAGAAACACATCTGATTGATGATTTTATTAGTTGTTTTCTTTAGAAATATACTTTATTGTATATATTTAAAAGATTGTACTTTTCTGGCTTTGGTAGAACATTGGTCATTAGACATGCATTTGCAGTAGGATATGCAGGATTTTTTCCCCTTAAAGAAACCCTTTAAAACCCTACTTAAGACTTAGAAATAAAGGTTTTTAATATGTCTGCTTAAATGAATTTACTTTGTTTTTCTCTGTACTTACTCTAAATATAGCTTTCTTGCAAAGAAATTTCTAAAAAAAGAGCTACAGTTTTCTGAAACATCAAAAAAATCTAGAAGGAATAATGTGAACAGGACTGCATAACTTTATCAGTCTGATGGCTACCGTTCTGAAATAGTTGTTAATAAACATTTCTGTAATAAGAAACATAGCTGAAAAATTCTGTGTGCAAGACACACTACTCTGTACCTGAAGTTGGCAAGGAGTTGGAAATTCAGTGGGAGAATAGCCTAAAACCTCAAATGCATTTTACTCATCAGTTAATTCAATGCATCTTGAATAATACTGATTTCTTTTTCTTCATCATCACAAATTTCCTTTCTTTAGAGAGATGAGTTATAAAGAACTATCTATTTAATGTAAACTGACAGACAGTGCTCTGCATGGGAAGATTTTTGCATCTCTCCATTCTTGTTAGTTTTACCACTGATGGATCCATGTGGCTGATGACTGACGGCCCTAATATCAAAGTCATAAATTTATTCCAGTAATTTAATAGAAGATGTTCCATCTACTGATGACACTGTTATCAACCTTGAGTTACTTCAAAATCTTTTGTGTACTTTTCCTTCATTAATTCTTTCTTGGGTTCCTTAAGATGAATAAATTTTGTGTGCTCTGCTTTGTTTAGTATGAAGAGATTCTGATTGCATCCAGACTATCACACTAGACAGATGCTTCAACTGACTTGCTTTGTACATCAAGTGCTAATTATTATATTCTGGCCAGTGTATAGGAGATCTGTGGTTATTGTGTTATTATGTAGTTATTGTCTAGAGTCTAATTTGTAGATTTTGTTTGATACATCTAGCTCAGTTTTTTAGGATAAAGCAGGATTTAAACACAAGTCATGGCTTAAAACACTTTTCATATATCTTGATGGTTGAGATTTGGTTGTTTCATGGTAGTGTGTAAGTATAATATGAAATTATGTAGATTCATAGCTTGGCCTAGAGTTTTACAATGTCATTGTATGAAAAGTACACATTTATGTTAAATAGGAATATTGCATGAAGATGCTCCTGTTAGTTCTAAAAAAGTAAAGTCTCATTCCAGAAGTAGATATTAACTCTGTTTAGTGCAAGAAGGTGTTCTACAATCCAGCCTTGTTAATATGACTCATTAGCTAATTATGTGCAAAAGTATCTGTTATTCATTTTCTTTTGAAATTCATATTCCAGTGTGGTTCCTTCTGTATCCCCAGTTCCACATAGTACATCCAGTTCCTATGATTCCCATACTCACCCATCAGGATCCTCTCACTGTCCTGTCCTACTGTGGTGACTAGTTCAGAGCTATCTGCCTGCTGTTTTACCATTTGGATGCTGCCAAATGAGACGAGTAAAGCAGAATTTTTCCTGATTTTCGTTTAGCAGATCTCTCTTTATTGACCCACTAAGTGCTAAGAGGCTTGTGGAATCATAATGTGTTTTAGGCCTCTGCCCTCTTGTTAGATTTGTCTGACATTGCAGAAGGGTTAAAAAAAAGTTACTGGAGGCTATTGAGTTAAAATGATTACAGAAGTGCGCAGGGCCAGGTTGGCTGGTGCTCTGAGCAACCTGGTCTAGTGAAAGTTGTCCCTACCTGTGGCAGGAGAGTTAAAAACATTATATTTAAGGTCCCTTCAAACCCAAGCCATTCTATGAGTCTATGATTCTCCATGATGATGATGAGTCCCGCACTGATCCAATATCCAGGGAGTATTAGAAAGCATTTCATTCCATAAATTATTCTAGATTTAATTGTTGCTTATTTATTAAGATTTTTTTTCATTATAATTAGGGGAATGTCTTTTTTAAATTTCACACTCATCACTTTCTGTCTTTGCAACTATTATGTTTTCTCATAATAGTCAAAGAACACAATTTTACTGCTAAAACGTATTTTGCTTCTCACATATTCTTAAAGGGGGAGATTTTTTCCCAATGATTTGCGGAACAATTAATAAGTTCATTAATTTTGTTTATAAAGTGTAAGCTCAGGTTTCAAAGTGAGCGACCAGTGAGTGACATTTGCTTTGTGAGTACAGTTGGTGTACAGTCTCTCTCTAAAGACTTCTAGAGATCATGCCCAGCTGTTGAGTTGCTCATTAGCAATGACTATGGAGTGTAGATGTTGTTTTTCAGTGCTGCTTGCATAGCAAATGCATATTTGGGTATTCAATGCCTACAGGAAGTACTGATTCTGAAAATTCAGGAAACCTGGTTTTCTTTATCTTTCTGCTTTTACTTATGAGTGGCATAAACATCACACTTTTTACAAGAAGTGAGAATGCTTTTGATCTCTGAGAACTAGTCAGAAAGTTCTCAAGAACTTTTAGTTCCTGCCTCTAAAGACAAAGTGTTGTGGAACATAAACCCTGATTAAAATCTTAATCACAACCATAACTTCTGCTTTACATATGGATTGAAAAAAGCAGGGGCAGGGGGGTGCACAAGTCTTATTACAGCCAACAGATTTTATTGCATTGAAGAATAATGTTTGGGGTTTTTTTCTAAATTGACCCAAGACTGCTATGTTCTCCAGAGTTTCAAGGCAAACAAATTTTGAAGGGTTTGAGTTTGCAAATAAGAGGTAACTTCACTTACACTTCAAAGATTTTAAGAAAGTGCAAAAGCATTGTTTTTGTGGCAGGGAAGAAGAATAAGCCAAAAAATACCTCTTAAAAATTTCTTTTTTAAGTTCTAGTTGTATGAAAGAGATATAAGCATCAAAAAGAATATCCAGATCAAGGACAGTAGATATAAAATTGACTGAGCTGCAGGAATCATAAAAGTTGCTGTATTTGTAATGATGATGGATTAAAATTGGATTTATTATATTAAAAATAAGCACAGTACAGGAAGGTATGACAAATGTCCAAGACATACTGTGAGAAATAAACTTCTATAAAACTGCAGTCTCAAAAGAGAAATAGAGATTATTCTATTATATTTAATGAAAACAAGCAGCTCTGTGAATGCAGAATAACTTTCTCAAACCAAGCCACCAAGGAAGATTGAGCACAATTCACAGTTGGAGCTCCACTTTAGTTTTATCAAAGATGGCAGGCAGTAAAACATAAGACAAACTTTCATAAATTACAGGATTGTAAGTTCACATGAACAGAAAAGGCAATCTGACCTGAAGCCATGCTTAAAGTAGGGTCAGTTAGATCAAGCAGTTAAGAGCTTTGTCTAGTAAAGTGTTAAAAGGTCGTTTTCACATTCTTTTTTGGAAAACTGCTGTTTAATGGGCTGGCCCCAGCATGTACTGATGAATGGCATTATTCCTTCCCCGGTGCCATCATTGGATGTCATGAGGTCATGTCAGCCCATTTCTCCAGGATGTTCACATCCCTTTGGACACCAGCCCTGCCCTCCAGCATACCGACCAGCTTTTCACAAGATGGTGTTGTCCACATGCAACCCATTACTCAGGTGATTAATTATGACATCAGATATTTTTGGCCACAGTTTTGATTGCCGCACAACTACTTTTTAATTGGAATTTTGTTCTCACAATTGTCAGACGTCAAGCTTGGCTCACTGTTTTCTTATTCTCCAAAATTCATCAGTTTGGTTCATGAATGAATATTTACCTGAAGGAAAACTTTCTTCACATAGCACTTTGATATACGTTTTGGATATGGTGGTATTTTATGTTAAGACAGTGAGATGCTGAATTTATCAGTTTACTAGTAGATAGAAAAAGACATCAGTGTATGAGCTGTGATAAATACATCTCTTGGTTCATCACCAAGCAGTATTTATCCTCATGTTGCTAAAACTATGCCTTGGATTAAAAAAGTAACAAGAAGGCCAGATACTTGCTTATTTCTTTATTAGTTCAGTTTTATACCTCTTCTCCTTTCCTTTGTTAAGGTAATTCCTACTGTTCAAGAAGAAATTATAACCTGTAAAAGTAAGCCAAAATTTTCAACAAAATAGATTAATGAATAAAAATAAATTGAATAATATGCTTAATGATTTTCATTAAATATTGTCGTACTTCTTTTTTGAGAGGTTTAGATGAAGAAATCACTTTTCTTAGAGTAAATAACTCCACTGCAGTTTGCCTGTAGGCTAACCAATATAAAAGTAAATTGTTCTAAAGATAAATAAATTGTTTCTATACTATAATTACAGATAAACCATAAAGTTTATTAAAAGATGAAGATCACATACATGCATTTGAAAAATGTTTCAATTATCATAGATTAAAGTCCTGCAAAGTGATATGACTATCCTATACATTACATTATCTGGAAATTAATAATAATTTCCTCCTTTCATGGGAATCATCTGAGTGAATGTTATAAAAAGTGAGAACCAAATCAAACTCTATAGATTCTTGACCCACAAGAAACTGGGCACCTCTTCTAAAAAAAATTAGACCATCCTGGAAATTTCTGCTTTACAGCAGCTCCTAGAAGTTTGTGATGCTGGAGGGAATGATCTGTTCAACTTTGACAGATTTGGTGAAGCACTTTTGTTATAGACTGATGATACCTCATCCTCAGGGCTCCCATCTTCCCAATTAAATTTTTTTAGAGGGTTGAGACAGACTCACAGCTTGCAATACGGAATCATAAATTCACAACATACACATCCCACATTTTATAATGATTCTCAAACTTCCTTTATCCAGTGCCCAAGGAAATGTTCAAAGAATCACAGAATAAGCTGAGTTGGAAGGGTCCCATCAGGATCATCGAGTAGTACAACTGACACTGTATAGGACCATCCCAAAGAATCACAATATGTGCCTGAGCGTGTTGCCCAAACACTGTCAGGCTTGGTGCTGTGACAACATCCCTGAGGAGCCTGTTCCAGTGTTCAATTGAGCCTTTAGTTGTTTCCTCTTACTAGAAATAAACTTTACAGAGATTCAGTGTTTAGTAAGAACATTTCTAATTTCCATTACTAGCCTAAATACATGTTTATAATATAGTTTATCTAACCTTTATGTTGCTGAATTTTATCCTCTATGTTTGTTGGTTTTAGATAGTGTTTTTTGTATATATCTATTTGGCTCATGTCTGTATGAGACATCTTCAGGTCATCTCTGTGAAGCAGTGGTTATACACTTGTTGGGAGACATTTCTGACCCTGTGATCTAACATTTTTTATTTTTTAAAACAGTTTTCTTTTAACTCCATTTACATCGTTGAAACATTTCAGTTCTTTGAATACTGACAGATAATTAATGAGTCATTTCAAATATTTGTTTTGCTTGAAGTTTTAGTATTTAAGAATGTTTCAAGCTGCTATCAGAAAAATGATTTTCTGAAACAGATGGCCAACACTTGGGGTGTGATTATAAAGCAGAGTGGAGTGTCATGTAGATATATTTGAACTAGCTAAACTATTTGGAAGTCTCCAATTAATTCACCCTGTCATATGAGTTATAACACATCCAGTTCCTGAAGTGTCTTGATTATATAACGAATCCTTAATAGCCTCAACCTTTCCCTTTTTGGAAATAATTAATCAGAGCAAAAGTGTCAAAAGAATACATTTTGCATGTGTTATAACAATAAGTAAATTCCAAAATGAATCTTATCCCATTACTATAATTTTATATAGGAATTAAAGCAACCAGCAGTATAAAAGTTTCAGTTGACATCATCTGTAAGCACAAAGCATGGCAGATCATTTATTTGGAAATTTGTGTAAGTGGCTTTTATATGCATACCAAAGAATTGCATTGAAGTATTAACTATATGTTTTCATTGAATTAAGTAAGTCTCCTGTTACATCATTGTTGATATTTTATTTTTTGCATGGCAAATCGTACTTTTTCTCTTGTTCTGCAGGACATTTCTTATTTTCCTTGAGATTTCCCTTATGAATGATAACTCATTTTTTTGTTTTCCTAGGAAACCTCGCCTTCCTTATGGACTAACAAAGTTTGATACTCTCATCCATCCTTCTCACATTACTATTTGTTTATAAGTATTATGGACTAGCACTACACAGATAATAGGTTTAGGAATCTCCTGTGTCTGTAAAATCAGTTAGCTGTATTTTTGTGATGATATCCATTCCCTTTCCAACTGCACATTCTGTCAATTCATAATTTCTTCATCCAGCCACTACTGGGTTTCTGCCATAATTCAGGTTTAATCTCTGAATTCAATTTAAATTTTGTCTTTCTTTCTCTACATGCTTACCGAGGGCACCTCTACAGTCACACTAGCTGATATAAACTCAGCAAACTGTAACAACATGTTAGCTTTCATAAATCCACTTTCAAATCTGCTGTTCCACTGTCCTGCAACTCAGTTTTGCACTGCTGCACTCACTACAACAGAAAACCTAAGAGGAACATAAAAGACACTTTGTAGAGTTTCAGAAGATGTGTAATAGAAGTTATTTTGCTCTCTTTTCTTGTTGGTGTTGGTGGTTGGACTGTGATCTAAACTCCTCAGACTGTTACAGGAAGGCATTTAGATTGTCACTGTTTAGGTAGGGAATAAGGATTCTGTTGGTATGTGCATATCTTTTATTGGATCCATATTCTCATTTTCAGCGCTGTTAGGTTTCAGAATCCCTTCTGTGTTACAGTGGTAACATTATTGGAGAGAAATTTTTTAAGCTGTTGTTTTTTGTCCCCCCCCTCAGAACATTATCAGCTGTATGTTCCTGAGTCAGCTCAAGTTGGATCAGCAGTTGGCAAAATCAAAGCAAATGATGCAGACACTGGTTCAAATGCAGACATGAAGTACACAATTATAAATGGTGATGGCTCTGGGGTATTCTCCATATCTACTGACAAAGAAACGAGGGAAGGAATTCTTTCCCTAAAGAAGGTAAGCCACAGACTTTGGAAGTTTCCTTTGTATTTAGTTAAAATATAATGATGAATGCTGAGTAAGCAGACACCACAAAAAAAAAAATTTACTCTGTAAACGTATATAGCTGTGAACTTCAGCAAGATAAGCTTCTCCATATTGTTTCCAGACACTTTTAATCTTTTCAGGAAAGGCAGGGAGTAAAAAATTAAAGGAAAGAAACAGTTACTTAAACCCTCTCTGTTTTTTAATGGTCTTATCTAATATTTACAATACTGATTTATAAAAATCTTACTGAATTTTAATTAAGATAGCTCACTTTTTTTGAGTGATAGTTTTGTACATTAAATTTCTTTGGAAGAAGTAAAATTTGGCTGAAAGTTGTACTGTTGTCCCCAAACTACTTGAATATTTACATAGAAAGCTTTCCTGTGACAATGAATGTGTAATTCAGTTTTCACAGACTGTTATTCTTTGATTTACTTGACAGCTAACATCTAAATGGTCCAGTATTGTGAAACTACCAAATAGTTATCATTTACATGAATTTCCTCTATTTGTTCCAGTCTATTTAAACCATTATTTATCAATTGTTCTTGCCTTTTAATTTCATTCTTAACTGAATTCAATGCATGAATCTAATTCCGTAGATAATTTCATCTCCATATTAATTCCTCTGAACTAGGATCATAGTGGACATTTCTTGAAGTGTCTGCCAACTTAAGCTAGGATTATATGACTAGATTTAAATTTAATTTTATAATAACCCAGAGATATGGGCTACTATATTTAAGATTTTTTAAAAAAATTTCCAACAAACGAAAATTTGTTGATTTCAGTTTTCACTTGGAGTAACAATTGTCAATTAACAATTCTCATGTGGACTTGTTGTTGCCGAGTCTTAAGGACATCAGTTATATCCATATAGCCTAAAAAGTGATTATGTATTTGCTAGTACATATTCTGGGCTTCACTAATGGTTAGAGGAATGAAATCCAGAGAAAATGTGAAAAAAAGACATTAAATAAAAACTATAAAAATGCATTTTTTGCTTTATTTTGTTTCTGAACAGATATATATGTATGCAAATTTTTATATAACATCTTAAAAAGAGTTTGTAACTAAAGGAAATGTTGTTTTTATAATTTGTAATGATTTAAAAAGGGCTTCTATCTCTTCCAGTCTCTTAAAAATATTTAACTCAGCGTCTTTTATAAAAGTTTTGTAATACCCACTTCTTTCAACCACATAAAAGTAAACTGTTTTTTTATACCACTGAACTTATTTCCTGGTGGCCTTGATGTAGCTAATGCCATAGTCTGTTATTTCTTCCTCAAAATGAGCACTCTACTGTATTTAAAAGTTCACCATGGCTACTGTTCATTAACTACAACATTTATGCATATTGAGAACATGAAGCAGAAAGAAAAAAATGAAAGACACATAAAAATGTGTTAAATCACATTTCTTACTGGTTTTGGCAGAAAAATAGCTTCAGAGAAATTTTCACTACGTTTCAGAATATGACAAAAGCATATGTTGCCTGTTCTTGTACATACACTACAGTGATTTGAATAATTTTCCCATCAAGACAAGAAGGGGTACATTTTGCTTAGGTAATGTTGTGTTCCAGTTGAGCAGAAATTCAGCACTTAAAGCTACATAAATTGGTGTGAATACCTCAATTATTTCCTCAGATATAATATTCCATTTTACAGTACAAAAAAGTGATCTTGTTTTTTCTTTTTTTTTTTTTTAATTCAGATTTTGTATGCAATTTAATAAGTATTTTATATTCTGTGTGCTACAATTGTTTTTAATTTAGGCTGGGTTTCAAGCTGAATTTGTTCGATAGTCTATCCATGTAAGACTCACATGCTGAAGCCACAAGCTTAACGGAGAGTATTACTTTTATATTTACGAATCCAAGAGTTCACCCACCAAACTTTCGCAGAGCATTTGGTTCTCAATACATTGAGATAGCCTAAAGAGAGAAATGCTCCACAGGTTTTCCCAGGAAAGGTTTTCAATTTTAGGAGGAAATAAGGATTTTGGCAAAAGTTTAAAAGGGGTAACAACCAACTAAGGTAAAGCATTCCACAAAGAACCAAGCCAGCACATGTCAACCCAAAAACTTAGCAGAATCCAACCCACTGCTTTTAAGTTACACAAAAGAGATATACAAAACAGTAAAGAAAGAGATTAGGAGAAGAAACAGGAGTAACGAAAGAGAGAGGAAGGAGATTACAAAAAGATATTTAAAGAAAAATAGCTACCACCAAAAAATCCTGCAGAAGTCCTGCTCAGCGTGGCGATAGCAGGTTGAGACAGAAAGGGCAAGACGGAGACCATGTGCTGGTGCAGTTTGGCCACCTTGGCCATCCCTCCCGGGCGGGACATCCAGCTCACTGACTGTGAGCCAGTTCTGTGCCTCCAGGCCAGAGTGAGGGTGGTGCAGCCAGTCAGAGGGTGTGTTAGGACTTCCAGGGGCCCTGGCATTGGGTGGGCTCCCAGGCTGCCCTTTTGACTGGCAGCTACTCTGTGTGAGTTCTGTGTACCCTGCCCTGCCCCCCTTCTCCCAGAGTTGGTTCCAATACAAAATTAAAATTACATTTTTACTGATCCAGTGTCTCACAAGCCAAAACAGATAAGCTCCACTAAGAACAGAATTGGTTTTGTTTTGTACATCAGATACCCATATGTTCTGTAACAGTGAAGTAGAATGATTTGTGCTCTAGTACTTCTCTAGAAGAATTTACTGTGGGAACACCAGAAAAGGCAGAAGTAAATTTATTATTTTGTCAAACAATCTGAAATCCTTCTCAAACCTTTTAAAACCTCACTTATTTGAGGTTCTGATGTAAAAATCAATTTCTCAGCCTACAGGTAGGCTTTTCAACAGGCACACAAAGGCTATGAGTCTATGGAGTAATAGTTTTTGGTCTCGTTCTGGAGAGTCATTCTTCAGTCTTAAAAATTCTTCCACAAAGGGCTGATTACAAACTGTTGTGTGACATTTTCAGTTTGGCATGAAAATCATAATATCCAATGAATTCATACTGAAGTTATGTGGGTAATTGCCATGGAAAAGCATTATTCTTCAGAAAAATAAGAAACATAAACAAGAATTCTGGGGGTTTTTTCATCTAAAATATATTTTTTTTGCTTTATTTCTGGAGGAAAGTTAATGATCTTCAGTGATGGGACAGTTTTAAGTAAATATAGAAATAATTTATGTATCTAGAGAAACAAGACAATTCTGCCTCTCACCTTATAGCTAATTATTGAGATGTTATGGGAAGAAGAGAAAGCAAATGAAAGCAAAAAACTGCTTTGGCTATGGTTGAAATGTCAGCTTTTTCTGATTATCGGAGTGGATTATTCCTGTATTCTTGGAAAAAAGAAGAGAAAAAAGTGTTAGTATTGTCTGATTGAATAACTATATTAAAGAAGAAAACAAGACTTTGTGTTATTACAAGAGTGTCATTTTGCATGTGTTTTCTGAGAGAAAATAATATTCCTATACAAATTCACCCAGTCATTGTCATTATAAACTTAATTTTCCAAAACGACATCATAGTTAAAAGTTACAATCCTATTATAAACTTGTTTAATCTTAGAATATATATGTTGCAGAGCAATGCAAATTGCTATTTAATATTTCCCTGCTTATAAGAAAAATACATCATACATTAATGTACATCTGGGTTAGAATTTATGAAAATTCTATTTCTTTATGAATTGATTTAATCAACTAGCATACTTAGCTCTTTTTTCTTATAGTAGTAGATTTACCATGCTATGGTTAATTTCTATGCCTTTAAATTTTTTATTTTTACATTCAGAAAAGGGAGACAGAGAATGTAAGGGTCAAAAGAGTCTCATACTATCAGAGGTAAGAGAATGAATTAACTGTCCGTCAGTACACAGAGAAGAAATCAAAGAAATATATAAAGCATATATAAATCCTAACTATTTTTCTTATACATCATCAGTCAAATTTAGTGCAGATTTTATCTACAAAGTACACACTAACATTGACAAGTCATACATTGAGTTCTTAATTTGTCCTGCCTATAATACTACTTCTCCACTCTTTGGGGTCATAGGAAATACCAGTTTAGCCCTGGATGAAGGCTTTGATGCTTGTACTGAGTTTTTTTCAAACAGGCTCTCAGATCCACACAGAATGATCAGAATTATACTGGTAGTACTGGAATTCTGTCATGCCATAATGTCATAAGAATTGTGATTCTAAAAAAGAAAAATAAAAAAAAGATTCCATGCATATGCAATTTCTTTTGATGTTATGCCTATGTTTTGAGCCTGTTGGAAACTTGGGGATATTATATATACCTGTAGAAACTATCTGCTTTGCGAAGATTAATAAAAAATATTAACCTACCTTTTATAAATTGGCTGAAGCCATAAATTTGTAGCACAATAAGTATTGAGGTCTCTATTATCAAGAATGAGTGCTTTTGCCCAACATAGAAGCACATTTAAAAAATAATAATGACAACTCTGTCTCATGATTGCCTGGAACTGAGCTGCTATTTTTAAAGCCTTTTAATTAATAATTAGAACTAACAGACAATATTTATACAAAAAAAAATTACTTGTCACATGAAATTCTTGATGGACTGAAGAAAACAACCCAAAATAATTGTAGTTCTGTAAATATGACTTTTAGTAAAAACATTGACTAGCTCTCTATCTGCAAATGAGCTTCATTACTTCTGTACTTTTAAGTTAAATATCCTTTTTAGTCCCCAGCTAACTGGGAGAGTTGGGAGTGAGGTGTGTCATGTCAATCTTATATCTTGAATAAGACAGTGCATTAGCATGCTAATGTAGGGTTAAAATAAATAAATCAAGTCAGTAAAATGAGTTCATAATAATCTGAAAACGAGATACTGGAGATAAAATTTTCACATGTGTAAATAGCAAGCTAGAAATGGGATTCCTAAGAAAGGAAATATCCATGCTGTGTGACATAAAAATCAGATTCCCAGCTTCTTCTCTCCTAGTAGAGAGGTAGGATTCATCATAGGAATACATTAATTTAAATAGAGGGCAATTGTAAAACAGCAAAGGTGTTCCTGGTGTATGGTACAGCTGGGGATGTGCCTTCTAGAGAGTTTTACAGCACATTAGTCTCTGTAGAAGGCATATCCCCAGCTGCAGACTTCCATTGCATTCATAATGGAATGTGCAGTACAGCAGTATATGGTAGGACTGGCTGAAATTTTGTCTCTCTTGTAACTGGAGATGACTTGAAGTGAAAATGGTCTAGAATATATATAGAAGTGCATTTTTCTGATTCAAAAAACCCAAAGGCTCATGTTTAGGCTATTCTTAAACAGTTATAGTATTCTAGATTCTTTAAGGTTGGAAAAGACCTCCAAGATTATCCAGTGCAACCTTTGATCATCGCCATGCCACCTTAAATGTAGCAAGTCCCCTATCCAGTTGTTTCTTGAACACTTCCAGGGATGATGACTTCCTCTGGGCAGTCCATTCCAAAGCTTAATCACCCTATCAGAAAGAAATTCTTACAAATATCCAACCTGAACCTCCCCTGATGCAGCTTGAGAGCATGTCCAGATCCTTCTGTAGAGTCTTCCCACCGTCCAGTAGATCAATACCCCAGCCCAGCTTAGCCTCATCTGTGAACTGACTGAGGGTGCACTCAATCCTGTTGTCCAAATCATTGAAATAGATATTAAACAAGACTGGCCCCAGTACTGAACCTTGGGGAACCCCACTAGTGACCAGCCACTAAGAAGATGTAGCACCATTTACTACCACTCAGTGAGCCTGCTCATCTGACCAGTTTTTAACCTATCAAAGAGTGCACCTTTTAAAGTCATGGGCTGCCAGCTTCTCCAGGAAAATGCTGTGGGAGACAACACCAAAGGCTTTACTGAAGTCCAGATGGACTACATCCATAGCCTGTCTTTTCACTGGATGTGTCAACTGGTCATAAAAATTCATGTCTCTCATAGTAACTGAGTGTTTTCCTGCAAGGAGTTGCTTTTTTCAGCTGAGGATTTAAGAGATGGCCAAAAGAAATTTAGTATCTCTGTTACTGTCTATTAAAGCTTTTATTAAAGATACAAAGTTAACTTAATTCAGGATATATCAATCTCTTTTTCTGGATTTAGAATTTACTGATAAAAATCAAAAGGTGATAAAATCCAGAAATGTTGCATTATCATGGAAGAAGAATCTGAGGCTCATTCTGAATCTTGAGTTATTTCTAAAACTGGTACATTGTCCAATATTCTGTTGCAAAGAAAAACCGAATCCATCCTGCTTCATGTAAATCATTCTACTTAGAAGGTGTGGCAGTGGCTGTGAGAATATCAAAGGATATTGTCCCCTTCCAGTAACATGAAAAAAATGTTGTTTAAGTTAAGTAGAAAAGATGTGGTTAACCTGTTGACAGACTAAACTGAAAAACAGACTGACACTGATAAATCTTTGGTTTTTTTCTGCTGACAGCCTCTCAACTATGAAAAAAAGAAATCATATACTCTTAATATAGAAGGAGCAAATACTCATGTTGATTACCGCTTTTCACACTTGGGACCATTCAAAGATGTAACAATGCTGAAGATCATTGTTGGCGACGTGGATGAACCTCCGCTCTTCACCATGCCTTCCTATGTCATGGAAGTTTATGAAAACGCAAAGATTGGGACTCCTGTTGGCACAGTAATGGCACAAGATCCCGATGCTGCAAACAGTCTAGTGAGGTATAGTAAATCCAAGTTACATGAGACCAAATTTCACAATCTAAAGGTTTAATGAGATCTGGGATATTTGAAGACTATTTTTTTTTATTACATAAATGGGAACAGAGGTCATAACAGTGTTGTGATCAGTCAGTATGGATTTAATAACATAATCTTCTACCTTTTGGTTTACACTAAAATTCCCATCTAGTAATTGGTCTGAACAAAGATCTGAAGTCAGTATCCTGCCAGTAGTTGCAAATCTGTTAGGGATGATAGCACTGTTTTTTGCCTTTGGCTCTCTGCCCACTTGCTGCACTGTAGGTGTCCCAGTAGCCTATGGAAGACAGCAACTGGTTTAGATACATCTTTTTTTAGAGACAACAAGGATCATTTCTGCAAAATTTTGGTTGAAGATGAACCCATTGTTTTGTAATATGCTTCAGCTTTAGTGGAGTATCAAAAGAATAGAATAGGTGTAATAATGAACCTCACTGATGTTGCTAGGGGTATGTCACCTCCAGTTGTGAGGTCTAGGGCAAAGAGAAGTGCTGAGAAACAAGCACTTGCAGCATCAGATACATCATTTGAAAGCGAAATGAATATGTAATATACTGGTGTGGTGGGTTGACTTTGGCTGCACTCTAGGTGCCCACCCAGCCACTCTATCACTCCCCTTCCCAGCTGGACAAGGGAGAGAGCAAGATGGAAAACAGCTCATGGGGTGGGATAAGGCAGTTTATTAAAACAAAAACAAAGCAAAAGCTTGTGCATACAGAAGCGAAGTGGAAGATAACACAGTTTATTCTCTACTTCCCATGAGCAGCGGTGGTCAGCCATTCTCTAGCAGCAGGGCTTCAGCACGTGTAAGGGTTCCTCAGCAGGCAGACATTGGAGACAATGAACGCCCGCCCTCCTGCTCCTTGCCTCAGCGTTTATATCTGAGCTGACGTCATATGCCATGGAATATCCTTTTGGTCAGTTTGGGTCAGCTGGCCTACTTGTGTCCCCTCCCAAGGTCTTGCCCTCAACTGAGAAAGGAATGTTACAGTATTGATGCTCAGCAGTAGCCAAAACACCAGTGTGTTATCAACACCCTTGTAGCTGCCAAGGCAAAACAAAACAATGTGAGGGCTACAGTGTGAAAATAAACACCATCTCAGCCAGACCCAATACAAATAGGGAGGAAACGTTCTGATAGTATACCAATTTTTTTTTTTTTTTTATTCTCAAAGTAAATTTTCTCATTAAAAGGAAAAAAATAGAAAAAGAAAGACTTCTGTGTTGATGCTCTGGTCAAAATACTTATAATAAGAGAACTGGCTTGGGAATAGATCATATTTTGAACTACAGAACTGAAATCAAGTTGGAAATACCCACACAGCAAGCTTGAAATGCATTGGTACTGAAAATATATATACATGTTAATTTGACTTCTTCTAAATTTAAGAACATTTTGATTAAAATCTGAACAATCAGGAATTGGGGGTTTAATATATTACTAATTAAACATTAGTTATGTGTTTTCATCTATAATATGATCTAATGATATTTTTTAATGGCTTCATTTGTAGGATGAGTTACTTCCTAAACTTTTCTAAATTTTATGTCTCAAAAATGGTAGGAGATTTAAAATTTAAAAAATAATGTTCATGAAAACATATTTTATGCTATTCCTTTTTATGACATAATGGTATAGCCTTTGTAGGAATCATAAGATTATAAACTTGGAAAACAAATTTTCTTAAGGTAATTGGACATTTTCAATCTCCTGACTGAACTGAAATCTGCTGGGTACAAGCAACAGTCTTGGTAAGATAAAGCCATTTCTTCAGAACAATGAAAACATCAGGTTTTTGATTCTCTTGTGCTAAGATTCTAAGATTCAAAATGTTTTTTGTCAGAGAATCAATATATGCAATTTCTTAGTGGCAAGCTATTGCCTTTGAAAAATTGCCACTATGGTATTTGTGTCTAAATCATAATATAAAAAAAAAAAAAAAAACAAAAAACAAAACAAAACAAAACAAACCTAAAAATAACTACCAAGTGCCTGTAGCTTTAATACTAAAATTCTGAAGCAACTAATAAAGTCAGAGGGGTTAGCCATCATAGTAGTTTTGGCAAGCACAGATTTGACTAGTTCCTCCATAATTAAACTGTCTGTGGCCCAGAAGCATTTTGTCGAGAAAAAGGTAAGACAACTGTGGTAAAAGGGAAGCATTAGCAGTTTTTACAAAGCCTGGGAAGGCCAGAAGTAGATTTTCTGAGTGAAACAGGCAGTAATTTGGAGATAAAGGGGTCAGAAGGAAAAATATTTCCAAAAACTTTACTTTTTGTATGTGCTGGTTTTTTTTTTCCCAAACATGAATTTGTAACCAGTGATTGACAACAGAATACTGAATCCATAATAGTCATATAATTGAGGGGAAAAAATGTCCTTATCTTTGTCTATCCTATTTTTCTCTCCATTGACATTTATTTTTGTATTTTTCTTTCCATCGTTCTCTGTTTCAATAAGGAAAAAAAAATACAGTACTAGCAAAATATACCAAATCATGAAGTTCTGAAAGGAACCAGCTCTCAATTACATGATGTCGGGGTTTGGCAAGGGCTGCAGCAGCTCAGATATCATTGGCATGTCATTATATTGTGACTGGGTCCACTATCTAGCCAGGCTTTATCCATCTTGGTGGAACTGATAGTGAATGTCATTTCATAGAATCATAGAATCATAGAATCAGATGGGTTGGAAAGAACCTCTGAGTCCAACTCTTGATCCACTACCACCACAGTTACTAGACCATGGCACAAAGTGCCACATCCAATCTCTTGTTAAACACCTCCAGCGATGGAGAATCCACCACCTTCCTGGGCAGCCCATTCCACTGCTTGATTAATTTGTGAGAATCTGAGCTTTTTATGAAGATATTGATTCTCTAAAGCCTGAATTAACACATTGTTGCATGGGACTCTAAAGAGGAACTGGGTTGCTGTGTTCTCAAGTTTTCCCTGAGCCTTCTCCTGCAGGAGGAGAAAGATTGGTCTTGGAACAGGCAACTTTAATCCCCTTTCCCTTATCTCAGCTGCACACAAACACTGATATGGTGCAGAAGGGCTTTGTATTGCGTCAAGATTTGGCTGCATCTGGGGAAACTATGGGTTGGAAGTGCTGCACGACTTGACAAACAGGACAGACTGTACAGGCTGAGCTGCTGCTCTATGTGGAGGCAGGGTCCTGTGCCACATTCCACTCATAGCCACGAGGAAAAGAGTGACTTGGAGGAAGCAGTATGTCTCAGAAGCATGCACACAGTGCACTTATGTCCTTCTGTTCTGGTTTGCAAGAAATGTATCCCCTGTTTGTCTGAAAACCCAGTGAGTCTGAAAAATAGTCAGAGGGTAACGAGGTCACATTTCTCTTTCATTTCCAAACAGTTCCTACGTCACTGAAAATAAAAACAGTGATTAGAAAAATAAAACCAGGAAAATTCAATGCAACTTGCTTAGAAAGCACAGATCACATTCTCCAGGGAAGATAAGAGCAGATAGGACTTGCACTGCTGATCTGTGTGCAGCAGAATAGAGCTTCCTCAGCCAAATGGCTCAGATACATCTCCAGTGCTATGAAGTTACAGGACAAGATATAGAGCAGTGATTTGCTTATCAGTCTTTCCTAATCCACTTGTGCGTCCTTTCCACTTTATGAGGACACTTGTTGCTGGGTGTGATTGATGAAGCATTAGGCACACACAGTTGCACTCACATCACTTTGCTGTTCAGCTGCTAAAAGAGATACAGGTCTGTGACTTGTTCACTGCCAATTAACAGTTTATTTTGATGGCAGGAGCAATTCTTATATACAGAATAATGATTGGAGGAGTAGTTAAAGTAATTAACAGTACTGAAGAGAAATCTTTTTCAAGAAGTTATTTGAACTAAACCCAAAAATTAATAGGAACCACTGTTGTTATCAGTAGAGAAAGAGACAAAGTGGGTTTTATTTCTTTATTTCCTCACTGCAATTTCTTCACAGTAAGTTTGATTTCATCTTGTTCCTGAGCTGAGGAGTCTTCAGAGACTTTGTGCTTGTACTAGTGTTTTAATTTTTAAAGCTCAACAAAACAAATCCTGTAATAACAAAGATAGCGAATAAAGGTGTTTGTGAATTAGTTTTTTTGTTTTGTTTGTTGTTTTTTTTAGGGGGTTGTTTCTTTGGTTGTTGTTTTTGTTTGCTTGTTTGTTTGTTTCATTCAGTACTTGTCTGATTGGCAATTTGTACTTTTTTAAAGGATTTTTCTTTTTACATTGATTTTTTTATCAAATAAAAATGCATTTTCAGGGAAACTTGCTGAAATGCCATGTTTTGGAATAGGAGATTATTATTCCATTGAAATATGAAAAACAAGCTTAATGATAGAAATCCTAAGAAAGTGATATATTAAAACTTTACCATGTAATAATTTTAAAGATTTTTTAAGTCGTTTGAAAATCATCTATTTAATTAAATTATTTCCTAAATCAGCAGAAAGTAATTCATTCACAGGTATTGCTACCTTGTTGGAACATTTATGAGAAACTAATCCACTTTCATTGCATTGTGTCAAGTATTCTGCATCCATACCCATATTTTTTGTTTTTTGAAAAGGTCAGGGTTAAGTCATGTTTTATAGTAATATCTGATGTGCAAGTGGGTCTTGAAAGTTTCGCATAAAATATTACTATTAAATGCTCTAGTTATAATTTTATTTTAATCTATTACTCTTTTTAAATCTCTCCATACCTACTTGGAAATTATCTTTTTTCTTCCTGAAACCTTATGCAGAAAATTTGCATGGAGATTACCCATGAAAACAGCTTTTAATTAACAAGTCACTTATGTGCATTGAGAGCAGCCGTAGGCTGCTAGTACTGCCTCAGGGCTGCAGCAGTGCCTGTTGAAACCCTGCCATCCTCCTGTAGGTGATTCTTGGGTGGTAAATCCATCCAGCCACAGTGCATAGTCCATGTGATCCCTGAAGCTTTCCAACTGCATCTGTTCTGTTTTCAGTGGAATGGTTTTCAGAAACATAATGTTGCAGCGGTTCCCCAAGCCACCTCTAAATTAGTCATTCATAAAAAAGACATAGATTTGAGATCATGATACTTTCATGAAACTCTGCCATAATAGTGACAATTGTTCTGTGGCCTAGACCGGTTTTCTCATATCAAACTTGATCTTGGTTTGATACTGTACTATGAGGAACTGCAAGTCTTTATTGATGTTGTACCCTTGAAAGGATATTCTTTGAGAAATAAGACATGCTGTTATAGAATTACTGGAACATCATTCCTTTGGCTGCTGCTGTGCAATTTTTGTCATGCAGTGGCACAGGAGGTAAACAGAGGTACTGTTTTGAGTACTAATGATAGGACCTGTGTACACTCTGGTCATTTTTTACTCCCAATTATTATGTTTAACTTGTGTTGTTTGTATGTCTGGGAAGAAATGTTCTCTTCCCAGTATTTAACAGAAAATTTCTAGTGAATGGGCTAAGTATACTGATCAGCACTCTGTCTGTGATAGTAGGGTCAACTGATAAGAAATATAAGCATCTTCCCCTTTTAGAATGTCTACAATAGTTTGGTTAAAAATCAAGTCATATTTTGTTGGGTCCTTAGAAGATTGATGCGTTATATTAATGCATTGGAATTCAAGTAAATTTTGTGTTGGAGTCTAGTCAGGTTGTAATATATATCTTACTATAATGAATATTATTCACAAGAGTTGATTAGCTATAGGAAAGAAAATTCAGAAAAAGCTGTTGTTTTGTTGTTTTTTTTGTTTTGTTTTGTTTGGGTTTGAAGGTTTTTTTTTAATTTTGTGCTAAAAATTACATTTTTTTTGTTCTTATTTTTTTTAATTTTTTTTTAAATTTTTTGCTAAGTTGGTAAAGAATGCAAGTACAGTCTCAGTCCTGATTCTGGCTTCTCACTTTTTAAACTGTCACATTTTGTTTTTGAGGTATTGCCTCATAATGGATGATATATCATAATGGTTATAGTTAATATATATACTAACGAGTACAAAAATTTACTTCCCAACACCACACATGGTATTTTGAAGCTCTAATAAATACATAGTTCTCTTGCCCTACTGTGGTTTAAACTGACAGCCTTCTCTTTTCTTTCTTTCAAAAAGAATACTGAAAAATATTGAATTACAGGTACTTATGATTATAACAATTAATGTGGTATAGGACTTTTTTCTTCAATTTTCTTTGATTTTCTTCAATTTCTGCATCATAAAACACAGAAACTTATTTTAATTTTGTTGAATTGTCCATAAAAGATGTCCATCTGAAATTGAATACTTTCTGTCATCAGCTTTTAGAAAGTAATCCTAATTTTCAGTTAGTGGTATTTATGGAGGCATGCTCATGAATAGAGGAAAGGACACACACAGGGTGTTTCATGGGTTCCTATTATTATTTTTAAGAGCCCTAAAGACATAAAGTGTTGTGGAAGATATAGGTTTTAGACTGTTTTCCTGATGTAAAGTTTAAGTTTAGTAGATGTAGAATAAAACATGAATTTGCAATTCAAACTCTGTCACACAAAATTTTTTTGAAAGATATCATCATATAATGCAAAGAGAGGTGCAGGAGAGAACTTCATGAGTAGATCCCTACATGGGGAAGGTTGGAAAATTAAGATTATATTTTTAAATATTTTTTCCTCCTGTACTCTGAGAGCAGTTTCTATGCCACTTAGCCATAATGTCAGTAGGAAGATAGAATAAGATTGATACTCCTCTGGAAAATATAAAAGTGTCTTCACTTAGTCGTATTCATTTGTCTTACTTGCTCTTTGGATGTCATAGGAGTGGAATAAGATCAGTTTGTTTTCTGCTGTCCTGTGCACCACCAGCATTGGCTTCACCAAGGGCAAGTCCTGCCCGATCAACATAGTGGCCTTTATGGTGTGATTACATCAGTGGACAAGGGAAGAGTTACAGATGTCATTTATCTGGACTTCTGTAAAGCCTTTGTCACAGTCTCCCACAAAATCCTTTTCTGTGAATTGAAAATAGAAGGATTCGATGAGTGAGTTGTTAAGAAAGTAATTGGACAGTCACATCCAAAGGGTAGTGGACAACAGCTCAGAGTCCCAGTGGACATCATCAACAATCCCTGGTGTCCCTCAGGGATTTGTATAACCAAGGTTGTTTAATATCATCTTTAATGACATCAGTGAAGGGATAGAATGCACCCTCAGCAAATTTGCAGATGTCACCAAGCGGAGTGATGTGGTTGCCTCACCTGAAGGATGGAATGCCATCCAGAGGGACCTGGACAAGCTTGAGAAGTGGGACCATGAG
This sequence comes from Empidonax traillii, assembly GCF_003031625.1. Classification (NCBI taxonomy): domain Eukaryota; kingdom Metazoa; phylum Chordata; class Aves; order Passeriformes; family Tyrannidae; genus Empidonax; species Empidonax traillii. The sequence continues at coordinate 366,359 of NW_020955849.1, forward strand.
AATCTAATGAGCTTTAATAAGACCAAGTGCAGGGTACCGCATATGGGTAGGGGCAATTCCCAGAGTCAATACATAGGTGAAGATGGGGAATGCAGAGACTGAGAGCAATTGAGTCCCTGCTGAGAGGGACTTCGGGGTGCTGGGTAATGAGAAGTTGGACATAAGCCAGAAATGTGCATTTGCAACCCAGGAAGCAATTTGTGCCCTGGGATTCATCAAAAGCAGTGTGGTCAGCAGTCTGAGGGAGGTGATTCTGCCCCTCTACTCTGCTCTGGTGAGACCCTGCGGGAATGCTGCATCCAACTCTGAGGTCCCCATCACAGGCAGGTCATCGACCTCTTGGAGCAAGTCCAGAGGAGGGATAACAAGCTGATAAGAGGGATGGAGCACCTCTGTTGTGAGGAAAGGTTGAGAGAANTTTTTGTTTGGGTTTGAAGGGTTTTTTTTTAATTTTGTGCTAAAAATTACTTTTTTTTTGTTCTTATTTTTTTTAATTTTTTTTTAAATTTTTTGCTAAGTTGGTAAAGAATGCAAGTACAGTCTCAGTCCTGATTCTGGCTTCTCACTTTTTAAACTGTCACATTTTGTTTTTGAGGTATTGCCTCATAATGGATGATATATCATAATGGCTATAGTTAATATATATACTAACGAGTACAAAAATTTACTTCCCAACACCACACATGGTATTTTGAAGCTCTAATAAATACATAGTTCTCTTGCCCTACTGTGGTTTAAACTGACAGCCTTCTCTTTTCTTTCTTTCAAAAAGAATGCTGAAAAATATTGAATTACAGGTACTTATGATTATAACAATTAATGTGGTATAGGACTTTTTTCTTCAATTTTCTTTGATTTTCTTCAATTTCTGCATCATAAAACACAGAAACTTATTTTAATTTTGTTGAATTGTCCATAAAAGATGTCCATCTGAAATTGAATACTTTCTGTCATCAGCTTTTAGAAAGTAATCTTAATTTTCAGTTAATGGTATTTATGGAGGCATGCTCATGAATAGAGGAAAGGACACACACAGGGTGTTTCATGAGTTCCTATTATTATTTTTAAGAGCCCTAAAGACATAAAGTGTTGTGGAAGATTTAGGTTTTAGACTGTTTTCCTGATGTAAAGTTTAAGTTTAGTAGATGTAGAATAAAACATGAATTTGCAATTCAAACTCTGTCACACAAAATTTTTTTGAAAGATATCATCATATAATGCAAAGAGAGGTGCAGGAGAGAACTGCATGAGTAGATCCCTACATGGGGAAGGTTGGAAAATTAAGATTATATTTTTAAATATTTTTTCCTCCTGTACTCTGAGAGCAGTTTCTATGCCACTTAGCCATAATGTCAGTAGGAAGATAGAATAAGATTGATACTCCTCTGGAAAATATAAAAGTGTCTTCACTTAGTTGTATTCATTTGTCTTACTTGCTCTTTGGATGTCATAGGAGTGGAATAAGATCAGTTTGTTTTCTGCTGTCCTGTGCACCACCAGCATTGGCTTCACCAAGGGCAAGTCCTGCCCGATCAACATAGTGGCCTTTATGGTGTGATTACATCAGTGGACAAGGGAAGAGTTACAGATGTCATTTATCTGGACTTCTGTAAAGCCTTTGTCACAGCCTCCCACAAAATCCTTTTCTGTGAATTGAAAATAGAAGGATTCGATGAGTGAGTTGTTAAGAAAGTAATTGGACAGTCACATCCAAAGGGGAGTGGACAACAGCTCAGAGTCCCAGTGGACATCATCAACAATCCCTGGTGTCCCTCAGGGATTTGTATAACCAAGGTTGTTTAATATCATCTTTAATGACATCAGTGAAGGGATAGAATGCACCCTCAGCAAATTTGCAGATGTCACCAAGCGGAGTGATGTGGTTGCCTCACCTGAAGGATGGAATACCATCCAGAGGGACCTGGACAAGCTTGAGAAGTGGACCATGAGAATCTAATGAGCTTTAATAAGACCAAGTGCAGGGTACCGCATATGGGTAGGGGCAATTCCCAGAGTCAATACATAGGTGAAGATGGGGAATGCAGAGACTGAGAGCAATTGAGTCCCTGCTGAGAGGGACTTCGGGGTGCTGGGTAATGAGAAGTTGGACATAAGCCAGAAATGTGCAT
>NW_020955849.1:371283-372276 GCF_003031625.1 Empidonax traillii
TGGCTTCAAGGATATGCCACCGGTTCCCAGGCTTGTGAGTGCTGCTGTCAGGAGGCAGAGAGAAGATAAAAGGCATGCACTTGGGTTATGTCCCAGCATGTGCCATCTCTTGTTGTTCTCCAGCTAACCAAACACAGAGAGTTGCAGCTGATGAGTTATCTTGCTCTTTGTGCCCTGCTATACCTCCTCATCTCACCCTATGTAGCTATTGCTTACTCTTCTTTTTTTAAAATATATTATAAAAGAAAATAAAAATTTCTGTACTTTGAGTCTGACTATCTCTTTCTGAGAAAGTTTTTTTGCTTAAAACTTTAACTGATCAGGTTTCCTTATAATGGCATTTGATTTCTAACTGATAAGTCTTTGGAAGGAGTGGACAAAGGTTCTGTCTCCTTTCCATGGACTTTTTTAAAGTGCTTCTTTGTAGCCATTTTTGCTTGATATTAGAGAACTAGTTATTTGCTTATGTCTCAAAACAAAACCCCAAAGAAATATTGTGATCTGTGGCTGAAATGGCTTTGGAAATTTGTGAATAGTATCAGATTTGTAGCCAGGGTAGAAATATGTAACAGAGTTTGTTTTTGCAGTTGACAAATAGGGTAATCAACGAAAAATAACATAATGAAAAGATAAAATTTTGAATAAAGACAGAAAAAGAGAGAAGTTAAAAGCTCAAAAACTATTGCAAAAATTCAAACTCAAGGTACTTCCTTAAAACACAGTAACTGGAGAGGGACATACTGGAATAGTAACAGCGTATACCAGTTCTCTATGGGAGCCCCCGGTGGTCCAGAGGAAAATTCACTGCACTGTCACTGCAGAGACCCGGGTTCGATTCCCGGTCGGGGCCCCTCCCCGGGCAGATGGAGCTCGTTAGCCCATAAGGCAATCCATCTACGTCCTGAGGACCTCGCTGCCACCGTCCAAGCGTGCTTGGCCCCGGCAGATGAACCTCAGGATTAAAGGGTGGGCTCAGTTCCGCGCACACTGTGT
>NW_020955850.1:0-1545 GCF_003031625.1 Empidonax traillii
GCTGACCCCCGCCCTCTGCTCACAGACCCGCAGCAGCAACAATTCAAAGGACTTCTTCTCAGGCAGATACCATTTGCAAAGTTTGGCCTTCCCCAAGCCTCCTCTCTCCAAACTCATGACAAATCTCTGGGTGATCATTTCTTGGCCCCCAATGAGCCCTTTCCTCTTCAATAACAGCAGCTCTGGAATACAAGGTAGCCTCTCATGCATTGTTTGCCTCTTCTTCCCCTTTTCCTGAAGGTACCATTGGAGCACTACACACTGAGACCACCTCTCCTAATCATTTTGTTCCCTCTGCAAAGACACGGAGGTTACTCAGTGCAGAATCTCCAGGGACCTCCAGGCACCCAGGGCCAGGCACCTCCAGGGCCCCACTGCTGCTGCTGCCATCCCGACACCTGCGGGACACCCCGGGGCAGTATCACGACATCCATGGGCACCACTGGGATCCCCTGAGATAGCACTGCTGCAGCCCTGGGACTCCTGCCTGTGGCAGCCCCGAGAGACCCCCTCCATGATCGCCCCTTCCCAGCCACAGGCCACCACCCCGAGTGGGGCAGACGGCAGCACAAGCCATCCAGCTCCAAAGCACGGCCTGTCCGTGGTCTCCAGACTGGCCCAGCCCAGGCCAGCCAAGCCCAGGGGCCATGTGTCAGGAGGCGGTGGGGATGGGAAGTTGGTGCTGCTGGGGGAGTTCCTGCAAGGAGGGACCAGAACAGCTCCGGCCTTCTTCAGAGGAGAACCCCTAAATGCGAGTCCCAGCCCGGCTGGGGCCGCTTCTCCCACAGGCAGAGCAGGCAGGTGCCCTTTGGCCGGCGACTGTGCCAGGGCTGAGCCTGGACGAAGCTGAAGAAACCAGCTGAGGCTCGTGTAGGAATAACGTGGGGGTTTATTTCAGAGGTCCCACGGAGGCTCCGGTTCGAAGGGGATGAAGGGCGGGCGGCGCACGTAGTCCCCCGAGGCCAGCTCTTCCTCCCGCACTCTGTGCGGCCGCTCTTCCAGCTCCCTCCGCACACGGCGCAGGGGCACGGGGGGACTCTGCTCCCTATCCCCGTCGGAGAATCTCCGGCGACGGCGACCTCCAGGACCCCACTGCTGCTCCTCCTGCCGCCGCTGCTGCTCCTGCTGTCAGCGTAGCACGAAGGGATGCAGGTGGCGGCGGCGGCGACGGGGGGCCACCACGGCACGGCCGTCCTGCCTCTGCAGCAGGCGGATGGCCCCGATGGGCTCCCGGCAGAGCGGGCAGGGGGCAGCGGCCGCGGCCCAGCCCTGGATGCAGGCATGGCAGAAGACATGCCCGCAGGGCTCCACGGCAGCGGGGCTTTCGAGGGCCCCCAGGCAGAGCAGGCAGCTCCTGGCGGCTCCTGGCGCTGCTGCCTCATGCCTGGCGCCCTCCATCGCTGCTCCGGCCCTTGAGTCTTCGCAGCTGCTGCTGGTACTTGGGGGGTGCTGCTGCAAGGACTCAAAGGCTTGGCTTCCACTGGCGGCACTCGGAGCCCCCTCGTCCACTGCGGGACTCGGAGGCTCCTCGGCTGCTGGTGGCAC